>NC_069504.1:875840687-875943187 GCF_027579735.1 Bombina bombina
TTAGCAAGTAGCTACAATAGTTAAGTTTAACATGTCTGCCACTGTGACAAGAATAAGAGGTATTGGATTGGAGTCGGACATAAGGTGCTGCTGTCAGCTGTTACAGAATGCTAATTTATGTAGCCGGATTATAAATAAGGTTATTTATTGTCAAGTGGTTAGTGGCATGCAATATCACACACATCTTCTTGTTAGGCAAAAGGGATGTAGATGATAGCAGCACCTTATGTCCGACTTCAATCTAATACCTCTTATTGCTGTCATGTGGCCAGTGCCGGCCTTAGGTGTTCTGGCATCCTGTGCGGGCTACTTCTGTGGTGCCCCCCCCCCCTCCACGTTCACCTAAACAAAAGCTACCAATCAAAGCTAGCTCCCAGTAATGCATTGCTTCTCATGAGCCTACATAGGTATGCTTTTAAACAAAGGATACCAAAATAAAAAAAATGATCTACTATACTAAATTAAATAAATACTAATTAATGGCTGGGATAAGCATAAGGCTATCCTACATACTAATTACAGGAGGGGCCCTGGGGCTGATGGGTGTTACAGGGAGGGGTGCTGAGGCGGATTGGCATTACAAGGGGGACCCTGTGGCTAATGGGGGTTACATGGGGGCCCCAGGGCTGATGGGGTTTACAGGGGGGGTACTGAGGCTGATGGGGGTTATATTACAGGAGGGTGCTGAGGCTGATGGGGGTTACATTACAGGGGGTGCTTAGGCTGATTGGGGTTATAGGGGTGGACCTGAGTTTGATAGTGATTACCCTAACCAGCCTCAGCACCCCCCTGAAACCACCATCAGTCCCTGCCCCCCCTGTGACCACCATCAGTCCCTGGGCCCCCCTGGAACCCCCTATAACCCCAATCAGCCTCATCAAACCCCTGTAACCACCATCAGCCCCAGGGCCCCCCCTGTAACCCCAATCAGCCTCAGCATCCCCTGCAACCCCAATCAGCCCCAACCCCCCCTGTAAACCCAATCTGCCCCAGCACCCCCCATCAGCACCAGGCCCCCCCTGTAACTCCAATTAGCCCCAGCCCCCCCCCCCCCCCTGTAATCCCAATCAGCCTCAGCACCTCCTGTAACCCAAATCAGCCTCAGTTTTGAGAACCGCCTCCATTGGAACTTGTATGAGAGCCCGGCGAGTCACCAGTGGGTGGCGCTGCTCTAAGTGAGCAGTCAACACTTACTTAGATCCATGTTGCGCAATTAATGGAGGGAAGCGGACCAGCTCACTGCCTCCTAATTGCACAACAATGGATGATGGTGACTTTGCATCGCAAGCGCACAGTGTCTCTACTAGTAATAGTTATCGCCATGGGGGTGGGGGGGTACCCTTGGGGCGAGGGGTGGGCGTGGCCAAAAAATGAATAAAATAAAAAACACTTCTTTTTTTTTAATAAATATTATTTTAAAACTTTTTTTCCCTCATTGGACAGGGGAGGCACTGCCTCCCCTGCCTCCTATTACTGCACGTCCCTGATCTCATCAGTCCCTAGCCGTAACATGGGATATCATTGCTGCCTCATAATATGCTTTCACACTAGGGAGACCTATACCTCCTCTCTCAGTTGGGGATTAAAGTATATGCGCCGCCACCCAAGGTCTTTTGTTGTTCCAAGTGTAGGAATTAAATAACACTTGGAATTTATGGATCAGATTTGCGGGGATCGGGATAGGAATGCACCTGAACAAGTATGTGAGTTTGGGGAGAATCATCATCTTGAGGGCAGCCACCCTTCCCATCCAACATATTTCACCATATCTCTTTGAGTTAAACTCTAAATTAATCTCGGTCAAGAGAACCTCATGGTTCTCTCGTATTGTTATTGCTTTTACATGGGAAATAAATACTCCTAGGTGTCTCAGCCCTCTGGTTGAACATCTGAAGGAGTAGAGATTTTGGATAGCTCCTTGCTCGTCTGGTGTGATGTTTATAGAATACGCCTCTGTTTTATCTATATTGATCTTGTAATAAAAGATTTTCCCAAATTGCTTCAGCAGCGACATCAATGGGGGAAGAGAATCTAGGGGGTCTGAAAGAAAAACTGTAAGGTCGTCCGCGAAGAGTGCCAATTTCTGCTCCATGTCAGGCAACTGGAGGCCCTGGATCACCATGCATTTCCTAATCGATGACCCCAGGGGCTCAATCGCCAAGGCAAACAGGAGTGGAGACAGGGGGCATCCCTGTCTCGTACCATTTTTTATTATAATTTTGGGTGAGCAGAATCCCAATCTCCTCACCACCCCTGAAGGAGCCAAGTAAAGTGCCTTAACTGCCGTACAGAAGAAGTGTGGGATACCGAATGCTGCAAGGGTCTGGAACAGGTACTCCCATCTCACCCTGTCTAACGCTTTCTCAGCATCAAGTGACAGGGCAAGCATGGGCAGTCCCATGTCTGCGGCCTCAGTAAATATGTTCAGAAGGTGGCGAGTATTGTCTGATCCTTGTCTGTCTAGGACGAATCCCACCTGATCTAGGTGTATTAGCATTGGTAAGTGGCTACCCTTTCTCGTTGCTAAAACTTTAGCATAAATTTTGCATCAACATTTATGAGGGAGATAGGCCTGTAGCTAGAACAGAGCGACAGGTCCTTCCCCTCCTTGTGTATGGTAATGATGTTTGCTTCTAGGTACTCTGGGATAAAGTTACCTCTATCGGCTACACTCGCAAATAGTTTGAGTAGGGGCGGGGATATAATTGATACCAGAGTTTGATAAAAGGTGACTGTGAACCCATCTGGTCCCGGGGCTTTACGAGGCGTAAGATTGGCTATTGCAGCTTTTATATCTTCTAAAGTGAATGGGCTTTCCAGCTCATTTCTAGCCTCTGCAGACAGCGTGGGTAAGTAAAGCCTCTATAAAAAATTTAGTATGGAACTGGGATTTGCCCTAGTGGTTGTCTCTACTTCACCTATGGTGTACAGGTAGGAGTAATACTCTGCAAATGCTTCACCTATTTCTCTTGGTGAGTGGGCCAGATCTCTGGGCATTTTAATTAGTGCTATCCTTTGCTGCTACGTGCGCTTGCAAAGTTTATGGGCTAGGAGCTTATCCGCTTTGTTCCCTTTACTGTAATATATTTGTCGGAGCCTATGCAGGTTCTCCTGCACCCTTTTGGGTTTTCCGTCTAGAGATTTCCTCCCTAATAAGTCCTATCTGTTGGGCTATCAAAGGTCTGGGGTTTAACTTATTAGATGTCTCAGGCGTGCAGAGGTCTCCGTAGAGCTTAGCTAGGGGATGTTTCTCCAACCCAATGGGAGCTCCCTCTAGTACCGCTAGTAACCTCCTGTAAGTATCTCCCTTTGGAGCAGTAAGTTAATCTGATATTGACTGCGATATGTACCCACCCTAGCATGACCCACTAGCTATTGGCTATTGGATAATTGGTCAGCTTTTGTTAACCCTTGGGATACCCTCTTCAAATCTTAAATCCTAGAGAGAGGGAGAACCAACTAACTAAATTAAATTACATTCAACTAAAAATTCCACACAGAAACACCATTCTGATTAACATTTTGTGCAGTTATGTCAATACCAGATAATCTCTCTAACTTATATCTAATTACTCTAACAACTGTCTAAGTCTCAGGTGTATCACTCACTTTTCAAATATTGCTGTTCTCACCCATCTTCATCTGTTCTCTCAGGTCCTTTCCGAGGGTAACTTGGTTGACCCACTACAGAGAAGTCCTTTGTCCTCTGTAAGGGAATACAGCATATTTGCAGGAAGGTCCTCTATCTTGTCTCAGTAGGATTAGGGTCTAAGGACCCCGGAAGGATTTTAGTAGTAGGAGATCTTTGTGGCAGCGGTCTATATGCTGGCACTGATACTCTCAGTTCACTGCCTGTAGTGGTGCTCGTAGAGGATCCTTCAGGGTCTGGTGGAAGACACTCCCACCTCTGAAGCAGTTCCCTTGCTTGTTGCGGGGTGGAGGCAGTGTATGTTGACCTTCTCTTGTTATAAAAAGCCTCACTGGAAACCCCCATCTGTATTTGAGGCCCTTGTCTCTCATTAATATTTGGTTTATGGTTGTTAGTACATGCGGAGCTGAAGCATGTGTGGTGAAAGGTGTGGGTAGACTTGGAGCTCAGCAAATTTGACAGGCAAGTCCTTATCTTTATCCAAGGCTCTGAGTAATTTTTCACGGAAGGTATAATAGTGGAGCCTGGCAATTACATCTCTTGGCCTCCCCTCATCAGCTGATCTTGGTCTTAACGCCTGAAGGGCTCAATCAATAAGGGTTTTGTTGCCAATAGTAGGACCTAGAACCGCCCTGAAGAAGTCTTGCAGATAAGTCTTAAGGTCTTGAGGTAGAACTGTCTCCAGAACCCCTTTGATACATATTTTGTTGCGCCGTGATCTATCTTCGAGATCGGCTAGTTTCAGTTCTAGGTCAGAGATTTGGTCAGCCAGAGTCTGTGAGTAGCTTAGAAGATTGGTATGATCTATCATCAGATCCTCTTGTTTGCATTCCAGCGCCTCTGTACGCTCTCCAATAATACCAATATCTTTAAGTCAGAATTGGATCTGTTGAATTTTCTTGACAGGGACTCATGGTGGGAGGATAATAGCGATTTGATAGAGCCTATCATGTTGTTGGAGAGACTATCAGATGATGGGAGGTGAGAGATCTGTTGGGATAGATTTGTGCTCAGCTGGGCATCTGAGAGGCTACCTGTGTCAGAGCCTTCTTCATCTGAAGCTTTGCGGGCCATTCTTGCCGGGCACTGGAAGTGATCCACTACTGTTCTTTTGGGAGTGGAGTGGGATTTCTGCTTTCGCTTGAATGCGTGAGACATTATATATTTGGTAAAGCAAGTATGTCTTGTAGAGAACCTTATCTATGTTGAAGTATGCTGTTTTGAGCATGGGGACTGGTGGGGGATCAGGCTTTCAAGTGTTAATTACATGCTGTGGAATGCCAAGACCATCTTTAAGAAAATCTGCTGCAGTGATTATGAAGACTGACTTCTCTCAGAGAGATGTATCCATACAGAGTGCTGAGGGGTAGATTGTTAGGTATTGTCCCCTAGTGCCAGGGTGAATGTGCCTGAGAGAGGTTAGGGACCCTCCACCAAGTCACCCTGGTTGATTGTGGGTAAGACAGGGTGTTTGAATAGCCAGCCCAGGGTGTATAGGCACTGTAATAGTAAACTAGTCTCTAGTTGATTAACTCCCTATACACAAGTACTTAATGTAGGTGAACTTGGTAATGACCTATCTGGTTAGGCCTGGCTCCTGCCTCAGGTTCTTAGGGCTAGTGGGTTAGTCTTCTGTATCACAGATAGGGCCCTCTCCCTGTTCTGCTAATGGCAGCTATCTGACTGAGAGCTCAGCGTAATAATGCCCCTAACCAGTCTCGTGGGCCTCTTTCTAAAGTGCGAGTAGACATTGCAGCATGTATTGGGGCCCCTTACAGGCCTATGTTTCAGTGAGTGTCTCTCCCTTTACATAAATGTGTCCCCAGAGCTCGGTTCTAGAAGCCTCTTACCCTTTTACAGGTCTTCAGAGCAAATCCAGCACTCTGTATCTGTGGTGTAAGCTTCCTTAATTAAAGGCCAAGATGGCGGTTTGTGCCAGAAGGGGGATGGCCTGCCCTGTAGATGTCTTGTTAACGGGGCTCTGGCTGTGTGGCCAAACTGTACTACTGGGGCCTCTGTATACTCAACTTTGGTTGCGGTAGAGTGTGTGGGCTCCTCTGGTTCCATTCAGTCGCCACGTGGTCAGCGCAGGCCCCGCTGCCACTCGGTGTCGTCTCTGTAGCTGTCTTATCTACAGATGTGCCTTAGAACCACGCTGGTAGTTTGCAATCCCTTTGAGCAGTCTAGCAGGTGACCTCTCTGGACGATTGATTGCAGGTGAACTTAACGCCAAATATCCCACTTTTTTGCTAACTTTATTTGGCTTTGCTAGTGGAGCAGCAGCTATGGACGTCCTTTCAGCTTGCTGGCTAACTCCGCCACCCTAGATTACCATCTTATAATTTTAGGATAGTAATTTTTTAGGTTTTCTATTGGATTTTATTATCTCCTCTATTACTGGGGGAAACTTGAAATGAGACAAACAGGAACAGCACACACACCAGGAATAGTGCACAAGTGACCCAAGGGCACTGCTAGGTCCTTATACAAATAGCAAATGTAAAAATAGGTCCTCAGCACTTTAAGTAATTAAATCTGTTTATTTACATAGGAAAAGCGACGTTTCGGGGTCGCAGCCCCTTATTCATGCTTAATAATAAGCATGAATAAGGGGCTGCGACCCCGAAACGTCGCTTTTCCTATGTGAATAAACAGATTTAATTACTTAAAGTGCTGAGGACCTATTTGAGATTTTCTCAGAATTTGAATAAATCCAAGCCTTATAATTAAACTAATTTCAGCCCCTAAAACTGCATGTTCAACTGGTTGGGGGCAGATTGAATATATTTCAACACATTTGGACAGTTTCTGTTCAAAATCAGTGGATTCAAAATATTGTTTTCTCAGGGGTATCGAATAGGTTTCAGAATAAAAACCTCCCATGGGAAGATTCTTTCCTGTGAAAGCTCAGGTTTTTCAGAAATGTGTTTCAGATTTAGAGTTTTCAGGGGTGATGGTTCTAGTTCCTCTGCAGGAACGGAGTTTGGGTTTCTATTCAAAACTATTTATTGTCCCAAAGAAAGAATTAGTTAAGACCACTATTGTTTTCTGAGATTCTCTTTTCTAGATAAGCATTACCAATTTGTCGTTCATCCTTTTTGGCTAACAACAGCTCAGAGATTCTTTTCAAAGATTCTTGGTGCCCTTCTATCTGTAATCAGAGAGCAGGGTATTGCAGTGTTTCCTTATTTAGATGATATTTTGGTACTAGCTTTAATCTTTTCATTTAGCAGAATCTCACTTGAAACAACTAGTGTGGTTTCTTCAAGACATGGTTGGAGGATCAATTTACAATAGAGTTTCTTGATTCCTTAGACAAGGGTCATCTTTTTAGGTTTCCAGATAAGATTTAGTGTCTATGATATTTTTTTATCTGATAGACTAGAGACGAATGAAGTTAATTTTAGTTTGTCTAAACCTTCAGTCTCTATTATTTCCTTCAGTGGTTATGTGCATGGAAGTTTTAGGTCTCATGACTGCAGCATCAGGTGGGATCCTCTTTGCTCATTTTCGTTTGAGGCCTCTATAGCTTTGCATGTTGCACCGTAGGTGCAGGGATTATTTGCAGATATCACAACTGAAATACTTAAATCCCAACACTTTTTTCTCTCTGATTTGGTGGTTGGACTATCACCTTATAGTTCAGGGGGCCTCATTTGTTCATCCTACCTGGACTGTATTCTCAATAGATGCAAGTTTTTTTCAGGTGGGGTAGCTGTCTGAGAGTCTCTGACAGCACTAGGGGCTTGGAAACCTCAGGAGGCGAGGTTACCAATCAATATTTTAGAACTCCATGCTATTTTCATGGCTCTTCAGGCGTGGCCTCTATTGAAGAGACAACTTTTACATTTGTTTTTAAACAGACAATATCACAACAGTGGCATATGTCAATCATCAAGGAGGGACTTGCAGTCCTTCAGTTATGGAGGAAGTATCTCGGATACTTTCTTGGATGGAATCCAATTCTTGTCTAATTTCTGCAATTCATATCCCTGGTGTAGACAATGGGGAAGGGGATTATCTCAGCCGTCAGACTTTATATCCGGGGGAGTGCTCTCCATACAGATGTGTTTTTTTCATCTTTTACAGATGTGGGGTCTTCCAGAAATAGATCTGATGGTCTCTCGTCTAAACAAGAAGCTTTCCAGATACCTTTCCAGGTCCAAGGATCCTCAGGCGGAGATGGTGAATGCTCTAGCAGTTCCTTGGTTTTTACCAACCTGCTTACATTTTTCCGCCTCTGGTTCTTTTTCCAAGAGTGATCTCCAAGATCATAATGGAACGATCTTATGTGTTTCTTATAGCACCAGCTTGGCATCTCTAAATTTGGTATGCGGACCTTGTCAGAATGTCCAGTTGCCAACCTTGGCCACTTCCTTTAAGGCCAGACCTTCTGTTTCAGGGGCCGTTTTTCCATCAGGATCTCAAATCTCTAAATTTGAAGGCATGGAAATTGAACGCTTAAGTGCTTAGTCATAGAGGTTTCTCGGACTCAGTTATTAGCACTATGATACAGGCTCGTAAGTCTGTTTCATGGAGAATTTATTTTCGGGTTTGGAAAACCTATATTTCATGATGTTCAACTCATGATTATTCTTGGCATTCTTTTAGAATTCCTAGGAATTTACAGTTTCTTCAGAATGGTATGGATAAAGGTTTTGTCTGCAAATACTTTGAAAGGACACATTTCTGCTCTTTCTGTCTTCTTTCATAGAAAGATTGCTAAGCTTCCTGATATTCACTGTTTTGTTCGGGTTTTGATTCATATTAAACCTTTTTTTTAAATCTATTTCTCCTCCTTGGAGTCTCAATTTTGGTTTTGAAGATTTTACAGGCTCCTCCTTTTGAGCCTATGCATTCTCTAGACATTAATTTACTTTTTTGGAAAGTGTTATTTCTTTTAGCTATCCCTTCTGCATGAAGAGTTTCTGTATGGTCTGCTCTCTCTTGTGAGTCTCTTTATCTGATTCTCCATCAAGATAAAGCTGCGGACTTCATTTAAATTGTGAATTCTAACAACATCAATAAGGAAATTGTTATTCCTTCTTTGTGTCCTAATCCTAAGAATACTCTTGAAGGGTCTTTGGATTCTTTGGATGTGGTAAGAGCTTTGAAATATTATGTTGAGGCTACTTTAGATTTCAGAAAGACTTCTATTTCTCTGGCTTTTTGACTTTTAATTCACAAAGCTTATTTGGGGGTGGGGCAGTCTCTGCCTCAGAGAATTACAGCTCATTCTACTAGATCAGTTGCCATTTCTTGGACTCTCAAGAACGAAGCTTCAGTTGATCAAATTTGCAAAGCAGCAACTTGGTCTTCTTTGCATACTTTTTCTAATTTTTTTCTAAACCATGTCTTCATAGAACTCACTTTGTTCACAGGGGCAGTCATGCTAGTACAGGAAAGAGCCTTCCCCAAACCCTTACCACAAAGCTGGAAACACCCAGTTGTCTAAAATGTCTTTGTATCCTGTAGGATTATGATGACCCTTCCTCACTGGAACTGAGGCCTAGTCCAAACCCTAAAAACAGCCCCAGACCGTTATCCCTCCTCCACCAAACTTTAGAGTAGGCACTATGCATTCTGGTAGGTTGTGTTCTCCTTACATCCGCCACATCCATATTCTTCCATCAGACTGCCAAATAGTGAGGCATGATTCATCATTCCAGAGAATATGTTTTCACTGCTCTATTGGCCAGTGGTGGCATGCTTTACACCACTCCAGCCAATGCTTGGCATTACACATGTTGATGAGGCTTGTGTACAGCTGCTCGGCCATTGAAGCCCATTCCATGAAGCTCCTGATGTACAGTCCTTGTGCTGCTGTTGCTTCCAGAGGCCGTTTGGAACTCTGTAATAAATGATGCCACAGATGATAGGGGATTTTTTTACAAGCTATGTGCTTCAGCACTCGGCAGCCCCGCTCTTTCAGTTTGATAGATAGAAATAGTTGGTGCTAAGTAAACATTTTCCAAGTGAAAAAATGGAGCACCAGTTCCAAGAAAGAAAGAAAAACTTCCTAAAAACATTTTTCCATAATGTATCTCATCTTGTTGACACCTCTGTGCCTAAACAAAGAAATAACACTAAGAAAAAAGAACAACCGAACTGTTAAATTTAACAAAAACAATAAACCATACAAAGTCTTTGGCCTTAAATTTCTCTTGCCCATAAGTTAGTAGCACAGTATCCATTACAGCCATTTTGATAAAACAGCTGGAAAATAAAGCTCTAATAAATAATTTATTGGGCATGTTTTGTTTTCTTGTCTGTAACCTTGTTGTTGTTATTTATTTATTATTAATTAGGTGTTTGCAATCGTAACCTGGCTGTGTATAGCAGGACGAAATGACAATCATCTCTCAATGTCTTATTGCAAAATCAACAGAATGCTCTGTTTTTCAAGATTACCTGGTGGAAGCATCCATGAAAAAACATAATTTATGTAAGAACTTACCTGATAAATTCATTTCTTTCATATTAGCAAGAGTCCATGAGCTAGTGATGTATGGGATATACATTCCTACCAGGAGGGACAAAGTCTCCCAAACCTCAAAATGCCTATAAATACACCCCTCACCACACCCACAATTCAGTTTAACGAATAGCCAAGAAGTGGGGTGATAAGAAAGGAGCGAAAGCATCAAAAAATAAGGAATTGGAATAATTGTGCTTTATACAAAAAAATCATAACCACCACAAAAAAGGGTGGGCCTCATGGACTCTTGCTAATATGAAAGAAATGAATTTATCAGGTAAGTTCTTACATAAATTATGTTTTCTTTCATGTAATTAGCAAGAGTCCATGAGCTAGTGACGTATGGGATAGCAGATACCCAAGATGTGGAACTTCCACGCAAGAGTCACTAGAGAGGGAGGGATAAAATAAAGACAGCCAATTCCGCTGAAAAAATAATCCACAACCCAAATCAAAAAAATGAAATAATAAGCAGCAGAATCAAACTGAAACAGCTGCCTGAAGTACTTTTCTACCAAAAACTGCTTCTGAAGAAGAGAAAACATCAAAATGGTAGAATTTAGTAAAAGTATGCAAAGAAGACCAAGTTGCTGCTTTGCAAATTTGATCAACAGAAGCTTCATTCCTAAAAGCCCAGGAAGTAGAAACTGACCTAGTAGAATGAGCTGTAATCCTTTGAGGCGGGGACTTACCCGACTCTACATAAGCATGATGAATCAAAGATTTTAACCAAGATGCCAAAGAAATGGCAGAAGCCTTCTGACCTTTCCTGGTACCAGAAAAGATAACAAATAGACTAGAAGTCTTTCTAAAACCTTTAGTAGCTTCAACATAGTATTTCAAAGCTCTTACTACATCCAAAGAATGTAAAGATCTCTCCTTTAAATTCTTAGGATTAGGACACAATGAAGGGACAACAATTTCTCTACTAATGTTGTTAGAATTAGGTAAAATTTAAATGAAGTCCGCAACACCGCCTTATCCTGATGAAAAATCAGAAAAGGAGATTCACAAGAAAGAGCAGATAACTCAGAAACTCTTCTAGCAGAAGAGATGGCCAAAAGGAACAATACTTTCCAAGAAAGTAATTTAATATCCAGAGAATGCATAGGTTCAAACGGAGGAGCCTGTAAAGCCCTCAGAACCAAATTAAGACTCCAAGGAGGAGAGATTGACTTAATGACAGGCTTGATACGAACCAAAGCCTGTACAAAACAATGAATATCAGGATGATTAGCAATCTTTCTGTGAAAAAGAACAGAAAGAGCAGAGATTTGACCTTTCAAAGAGCTTGCAGACAAACCCTTATCCAAACCATCCTGAAGAAACTGTAAAATTCTAGGAATTCTAAAAGAATGCCAAGAAAATTTATGAGAAGAACACCAAGAAATGTAAGTCTTCCAGACTCGATAATAAATCTTTCTAGACACAGATTTATGAGCCAGTATCATAGTATTAATTACTGAGTCAAAGAAACCTCTATGACTAAGAATCAAGCGTTCAATCTCCATACCTTCAAATTTAATGATTTGAGATCCTGATGGAAAAATGGGCCTTGAGAAAGAAGGTCTGGCCTTAACGGAAGTGTCCAAGGTTGGCAACTTGCCATCCAAACGAGATCCACATACCAAAACCTGTGAGGCCATGCTGGAGCCACCAGCAATACAAATGAACGTTCCATTAGAATTTTGGAAATCACTTTTGGAAGAACTAGAGGCGGAAAGATATAAGCAGGTTGATAATTCCAAGGAAGCAACAACGCATCCACTGCTTCCGCCTGAGGATCCCTGGATCTGGACAGATACCTGGGAAGTTTCTTGTTTAGATGAGAGGCCATCAGGTCGATTTCTGGAAGTCCCCAGATTTGAACAATCTGAAGAAAAACCTCTGGGTCAAGAGACCATTCGCCCGGATGTAACGTCTGGTGACTGAGATAATCCGCTTCCCAATTGTCTACACCTGGGATATGAACCGCAGAAATTAGACAGGAGCTGGATTCGAGATACTTCTTTCATAGCCTGAGGACTGTGAGTCCCACCTTGATGATTGACATACGCCACGGTTGTGACATTGTCTGTCTGAAAACAAATAAACGATTCTCTCTTCAGAAGAGGCCAGAACTGAAGAGCTCTGAAAATCGCACGGAGTTCCAAAATTTTGATTGGTAATTTCGCCTCCTGAAATTCCCAAACCCCCTGCGCTGTCAGAGATCCCCATACAGCTCCCCAACCTGAAAGACTCGCATCTGTTGAGATTACAGTCCAGGTTGGACGAACAAAAGAGGCCCCTTGAATTAGACGATGGTGATTCAACCACCAAGTCAGAGAAGATCGAACATTGGGATTTAAGGATATTAATTGTGATATATTTGTATAATTCCTGCACCACTGGTTCAGCATACAAAACTGGAGAGGTCTCATGTGAAAGCGAGCAAAGGGGATTGCGTCCGATGCAGCAGTCATGAGACCTAGAATTTCCATGCACAAAGTTACCAAAGAGAATGATTGAGACTGAAGGTTTCGACAAGCTGAAACCAACTTCAGACGTCTCTTTTCTGTTAGAGACAAAGTCATGAACACTGAATCCATTAGAAAGCCCAAAAAGGTTACCTTTGTCTGAGGAATCAATGAACTCTTTGGTAAATTGATCCTATAAACCATGTCTTTGAAGAAACAACACAAGTTGATTCGTATAAGATTCTTTAGAATGTAAAGACTGAGCAAGTACCATGATATCGTCCAAATAAGGAAATACCGCAATACCCTGTTCTCTGATTACAGAGAGAAGAGCACCGAGAACCTTTGAAAAGATCCTTGGAGCTGTTGCTAGGCAAAACGGAAGGGCAACAAACTGGTAATGATTGTCTAGAAAAGAGAATCTCAGGAACTGATAGTGATCTGGATGAATTGGAATATGAAGATATGCATCCTGTAAGTCTATTGTAGACATATAATGCCCTTGCTGAACAAAAGGCAGAATAGTCCTTATAGTCACCATTTTGAATGTTGGTATCCTTACATAACGATTCAATATTTTTAGATCCAGAACTGGTCTGAAGGAATTCTCCTTCTTTGGTACAATGAATAGGTTTGAGTAAAACCCCAGACCCCGTTCCAGAACTGGAACTGGCACAATTACCCCAGCCAACTCTAGGTCTGAAACACATTTCAGAAACTCCTGAGCCTTCACTGGGTTTACTGGAATGCGTGAGAGAAAAAAATCTTCTCACAGGCGGCCTTACCTTGAAACCTATTTTGTACCCTTGTGAAACAATGTTCTGAATCCAAAGACTGTGATAAAAAAGATCCAAATATCTTTGAAAAATTGGAACCTGCCCCCTACCAGCTGTGCTGGAATGAGGGCCGCACCTTCATGCGGATTTGGGAGCTGGTTTTGACTTTCTAAAAGGCTTGGATTTATTCCAGACTGGAGAAGGTTTCCAAACGGAAACCGTTCCTTTAGGGGAAGGGTCAGGCTTTTGTTCCTTATTCTGACGAAAGGAACGAAAACGATTAGCAGCCCTATATTTACCTTTAGATTTTTTGTCCTGAGGCAAAAAGGTTCCTTTCCCCCCAGTAAAAGTTGAAATTATAGAATCCAACTGAGAACCAAATAATTTATTACCTTGGAAAGAAAGAGAAAGCAAAGTTGACTTAGAAGTCATATCTGCATTCCAAGATTTAAGCCATAAAGCTCTTCTAGCTAAAATAGCTAAAGACATATACCTGACATCAATTCTAATGATATCAAAAATTGCATCACAAATAAAGTTATTAGCATGTTGAAGAAGTTTAACAATGCTATAAGCATTATGGTCTGACACTTGTTGCGCTAAAGCCTCCAACCAGAAAGTGGAAGCTGCAGCAACATCAGCCAAAGAAATAGCAGGTCTAAGAAGATTACCTGAACATAAATAAGCTCTCCTTAGAAAGGATTCAAGCTTCCTATCTAAAGGATCCTTAAAGGAAGTACTATCCGCTGTAGGAATAGTAGTACGTTTAGCAAGAGTAGAGATAGCCCCATCAACTTTAGGGATTTTGTCCCAAAATTCTAATCTATCAGATGGCACAGGGTACAATTTCTTAAACCTTGGAGAAGGAGTAAATGAAGTACCCAGACTATTCCATTCCCTAGAAATTACTTCTGAAATAGCATCAGGAACTGGAAAAACTTCTGGAATAACTACATGAGGTTTAAAAAACGAATTTAAACACTTAGTAGATTTAGTATCAAGAGGACTAGACTCCTCCATATCTAATGCAATCAACACTTCTTTAATTAAAGAACGAATAAACTCCATCTTAAATAAATATGAAGATTTATCAGTGTCAATATCTGAAGCAGAATCTTCTAAACCAGATAGATCCTCATCAGAAACAGATAAGTCAGAATGATGGCGGTCACTTAAAAATTCATCTGAAATATGAGAAGTTTTAAAAGACCTTTTACGTTTACTGGAAGGAGGAATAACAGACAGAGCCTTCCTAATAGAATTAGAAACAAATTCTTTTACATTAACAGGGACATCCTGAACATTAGATGTTGAAGGAAAAACAACAGGTAAAGGATTATTACTAATGGAGACACTATCGCCTAGATTTAGAGTTTGGCGGTAGCCGTCAAAACCAGCGTTAGAGGCTCCTAACGCTGGTTTTTACCGCCCGCTGGTATTTGGAGTCAGTCATTAAAGGGTCTAACGCTCACTTTCCATCCGCAACTTTTCCATACCGCAGATCCCCTTACGTCAATTGCGTATCCTATCTTTTCAATGGGATCTTTCTAATGCCGGTATTTAGAGTCTTGGCTGAAGTGAGTGTTAGAAATCTAACGACAAAACTCCAGCCGCAGAAAAAAAACAGGAGTTAAGAGCTTTCTGGGCTAACGCCGGTTCATAAAGCTCTTAACTACTGTGCTCTACAGTACACTAACACCCATAAACTACCTATGTACCCCTAAACCGAGGCCCCCCACATCGCCGCCACTCGATTAATTTTTTTTAACCCCTAATCTGCCGACCGCACACCGCCGCCACCTACGCTATACTTATGTACCCCTAATCTGCTGCCCCTAACACCGCCGACCCCTATATTATATTTATTAACCCCTAATCTGCCCCCCCACAACGTCGCAGCCAGCTACCTACAATAATTAACCCCTAATCTGCCGACCGGACCTCACCGCTACTATAATAAAGTTATTAACCCCTAATCCGCCTCCGCTACTCTAATAAATGTTTTTTTGTTTGTTTTTTTGACGACATAGGCACAAGATAATGTTTATTATTCAGAATAACATACAAAAAAAAGAAGAAAAACTCAAACAGGAAAGCAGGAGTCTGGATTATGCTGCCAGATCTGATTCCTGATTTTGTTCCTCCGTGACCAGTCTCTGTGACCTTTTCCGCAACTTGTCCCACACAGTGTGATGGACCTTTAAATGATATGGTAGGGAAAGCCCTTGGAATCTTCGCACATGCTCTGTTGGGATATTTGTTAAGGAATGAGCAGCTGTGACTTCATATTGCAGACAAAAACGTGTTCTGGGAATGTGAGGTCCATCGCTGATGTCCACAAAATCACCAAATTTGTGCAATGTTACTATTCCTTCGGGATTCTGTGCTGCTTTTTCTTCAACTGCAATTATTTTATACACATTATGCTGAAATATTTCTTTAGCAACCTTTTCTTGAACTTGCAAAGATTCGAATGGCAGATCCTTCTCAATAAGTTTAAGTGCATCTTTGGTAAAAGAATGAAGGTTTTCCTTTGTTGGCTTCCAATCATCCAGCCTGCTGTCCAGTACTACATCATAGCAGAATGCACCAGAGATCACTGGTACCTCCAGAGCTCTGACCAGATTCACTGTGTACTCATCTTTGAATGCTTGCTCCAGAACACATCCAAGTATCATTGCACAGGAACGCCAATATGCTTTGTTCACTTCTTCCGGATTTTAATCTTTAAAAGTAAGAAACTGGATATTACAGGATTTAGTCAATGGTTTGTACATGTCCCAGATTTCTCCGTCCACAAGTGCCAGAACAGACTTTTTACAATACCACTCACTGAGATGCATAGCACAGTTATATGGGGTAGACAGTCCCTTATTCATCCAAAATACAGCCCCAGGGTCAGAGTGGCCAACATGCTTCACTTCAATCTTTTCATTGCGTGGGAAAAGTGATAACTACCTCTCTTTCTCCTTGTTAAACACTTCAACTCGAATCTGAGAGATCTCTGCATTTGAAAGTCTAGTTGCCGGTGCAGTTGAAAAGAATCTGCCGCACATAGTCCGCAGAGCACTGTGCCCCGTGTTCCTTGCACTCTGCCACATCTCTGCCTGTTAACAAAAAAAACACATACAATACCCCCAATCAGATTCAAGTTCAATCCGATTGGCTTATCCAATCAGCCAATCAGATTGAGCTTGCATTCTATTGGCTGTTCCGATCAGCCAATAGAATGCGAGCTCAATCTGATTGGCTGATCCAATCAGCCAATTGGATTGAACTTGAATCTGATTGGCTGATTCCAATCAGAGGATGGATCCGCGCCGGAGGTCTTCAAGATCAGTCGCTCGTCATCGTATGGAACAACATAGAAGATGCGGCTTGGATGAAGATGTTTGCCAGTCCGGATGTCCTCTTCTGCCCGGATAGGATGAAGATTTCTTCATTTGCCGCTTGGATCAAGACTTCAGCCGGAGGATGGACGTCACTCTTCAGCCCCCGCTTGGGCTTGGATGAAGACATCGGAAGCTCTTCTGGACCGATCGGTGAATCCGGTGTGGTGAATACAAGGTAGGGAGATCTTCAGGGGCTTAGTGTTTAGGTTTATTTAAGGGGGGTTGGGTTATATTAGGGGTATGTAGGTGGTGGATTGTAATGTTGGGGGGGGTATTGTATGTGTTTTTTTTTACAGGCAAAAGAGCTGAATTATTTGGGGCATGCCCCGCAAATGGCCCTTTTCAGGGCTGGTAAGGCAAAATAGCTTTGAACTTTTTTAATTTAGAATAGGGTAGGGCATTTTTTTATTTTGGGGGGCTTTGTTATTTTATTAGGGGGCTTAGAGTAGGTGTAATTAGTTTAAAATTGTTGTAATATTTTTCTAATGTTTGTAAATATTTTTTTATTTTTTGTAACTTAGTTCTTTTTTATTTTTTGTACTTTAGTTAGTTTATTTAATTGTATTTATTTGTAGGTATTGTATTTAATTAATTTATTGATAGTGTAGTGTTAGGTTTAATTGTAACTTAGGTTAGGATTTATTTTACAGGTAATTTTGTAATTGTTTTAACTAGGTAGCTATTAAATAGTTATTAACTATTTAATAGCTATTGTACCTGGTTGCCTGTAAAATAAATATTAATCCTAAAATAGCTACAATATAATTATTCGTTATATTGTAGCTATATTAGGGTTTATTTTACAGGTAAGTATTTAGCTTTAAATAGGAATAATTTATTTAATAAGAGTTAGTTTTTTTTGTTAGATTTAAATTATATTTAATTTAGGGGGGTGTTAGTGTTAGGGTTAGACTTAATACATTTATTAGAGTAGCGGCAAGGTCCGGTCGGCAGATTAGGGGTTAATAATTGAAGTTAGGTGTCGGCGATGTTAGGGAGGGCAGATTAGGGGTTAATACTATTTCTTATAGGGTTATTGAGGCGGGAGTGAGGCGGATTAGGGGTTAATAACTTTATTATAGTAGCGGTGAGGTCCGGTCGGCAGATTAGGGGTTAATAATTGTAGGTAGGTGGAGGCGACGTTGGGGGCGGCAGATTAGGGGTTAATAAATATAATATAGGGGTCGGCGGTGTTAGGGGCAGCAGATTAGGGGTTCATAGGGATAACGTAGGTTGCAGCGGTGTACGGAGCGGCAGATTAGGGGTTAAAAAAAATATGCAGGTGTCAGCGATAGTGGGGGCGGCAGATTAAGGGTTAATAAATATAATATAGGGGTCGGCAGTGTTAGGGGCAGCAGATTAGGGGTTCATAGGGATAACGTAGGTTGCGGCGGTGTACGGAGCGGCAGATTAGGGGTTAAAAAAAATATGCAGGTGTCAGCGATAGCGGGGGCAGCAGATTAGGGGTTAATAAGTGTAAGGTTAGGGGTGTTTAGACTCGGGGTACATGTTAGGGTGTTAGGTGCAGACATAGGAAGTGTTTCCCCATAGGAAACAATGGGGCTGCGTTAGGAGCTGAACGCTGCTTTTTTGCAGGTGTTAGGTTTTTTTTCGGCTCAAAATGCCCCATTGTTTTCTATGGGGGAATCGTGCACGAGCACGTTTTTTAAGATGGCCGCGTCCGTAAGCACCGCTGGTATAGAGAGTTGCAGTGGCGGTAAATTATGCTCTATGCTCCCTTTTTGGAGCCTAACGCACTGAAAACGCAGCCATTCTGTGAACTCTAAATACCAGCGGTATTTAAAAGGTGCGGCCAAAAAAAAGCATGCGTAGCTAACGCACCTCTTCTAACGCAAAACTCCAAATCTAGGCCTATCTGCGTTAGAAAGCTTATCATGACAACTAACACAAACTACAGCCGGAGGAACAGTTACCAAAAGTTTACAACAGATGCACTTAACTTTGGTAGAACCAGCATCAGGCAGCGTCTTTCCAGAAGTAGATTCTGATCCAGGGTCAGGTTGTGACATCTTGCAATATGTAATAGAA
Source organism: Bombina bombina (assembly GCF_027579735.1). Classification (NCBI taxonomy): domain Eukaryota; kingdom Metazoa; phylum Chordata; class Amphibia; order Anura; family Bombinatoridae; genus Bombina; species Bombina bombina. The sequence continues at coordinate 875,859,488 of NC_069504.1, forward strand.
AAAACAGCATATAAAGCAAAATTATCAAATTCCTTAAATGACAGTTTCAGGAATGGGAAAAGATGCAAAATAAACAAGCCTCTAGCAACCAGAAGCAATAAAAAATGAGACTTAAATAATGTGGAAAAAAAGGTGGAGACTAGAATGACGCCCATATTTTTTGGCGCCAAGTATGACGCCCACATTATTGGCGCCAAGTACAATGCCCATATTTTTGGCGCCAAGTATGACGCAACATCCTCTGACGTCAAAAATGACGCCCACATTTTTTGGCGCAAAAAAACGTCTGTAACACACATACGTCAAAAAAATGACGCAACCACGAACAAACGTCCGGCGTCAAATAGGGTGCCGGAAATGACAAAATTTTGCGCCAAAAAAGTTCGCGCCAAGAATGACGCAATAAATTGAAGCATTTTCTGCCCCCGCGAGCCTAACAGCCCGCAGGGAAAAAAGTCAATTGAAAAATTTTAAGGTAAGAAAAAAATTATTTATTCATATGCATTATCCCAAATAATGAAACTGACAGTCTGAATGAAGGAATACTGATTATCCTGAATCATGGCAAATATAAGTTTAAACACATATATTTAGAACTTTACATATAAAGTGCCCAACCATAGCTTAGAGTGTCATAAATAAAATAAGACTTACTTACCCTAAGACACTCATCTACATATAGTAGATAGCCAAACCAGTACTGAAACGAGAATCAGTAGAGGTAATGGTATATAAGAGTATATTGTCGATCTGAAAAGGGAGGTAGGAGAAGAAATCTCTACGACCGATAACAGAGAACCTGTGAAATAGATCCCCTAGAGGAAGACCATTGTATTCAAATAGGCAATACTCTCTTCACATCCCTCTGACAGTCACTGCACTCTGAGAGGAAAACCGGGCTCCAGCCTGCTGCGAAGCGCATATCAACGTAGAATCTAGCACAAACTTACTTCACCACGTCCATGGGAGGCAAAGTTTGTAAAACTGAATTGTGGGTGTGGTGAGGGGTGTATTTGTAGGCATTTTGAGGTTTGGGAAACTTTGCCCCTCCTGGTAGGAATGTATATCCCATACGTCACTAGCTCATGGACTCTTGCTAATTACATGAAAGAAAACAAAAGTGCGTATTTATGAGGGGCAAAAAATGTCTAATAGTTTCCTATATGCCTATATCAGGTGAATCCTATACTTAAAAGTTCAGTTACCTAAAGCCAAAACTGAAATGTATTTCAGAGTATTTTACTTTTGAATATAAGCATTGTATTAACTTGCAGTAACAAAAATGCTTCTGGTAAAAGCTATAACTATTTTGAAATGAGGGCTTCAACTGTGCAAGTGCTTGTAAAGCATATCTAAATATGCTTCATACTCTAGCATTTTAAACAGTATGTCTGCTCAGAGAACCAGTGGTGCCTTGTATTCTGTTGGTGACAACTCAGTCTACAAGATATTCACCACTGCTAGTTCTCTGAGCAGAGATACACTGTTTAAAATGTTGGTTGGTTGGTGTAAAAGGTTGGCTTTTACTTAAAGCATACTTTTACTTAAAGCATATTTAGATATGTTGGCTTTTTACTTAAAGCATATTTAGATATGCTTCATGTGCATCACTGTAAAATCTTACACTAAAAACAGTTATAGCTTTTACTAGAAGCATTTTTTGTTTTTAAATTATTCAAACTCATACAGACAAATAGAATGTAATGCCAGTATACACTTGAACAATCTTTCAAAATACAATACTTGCTTGACACTAACAATATAAAAAGAGAAAAAAAGAAAATATCCGGATATATTATCTTGCATATCACATTTCAATCATAAAAATCTTTACAAGAAATCAAAGACATCCTAAAAATAATCTTAAATCAATACATCATTGATTATTTTTAGGTGTAGACTAAGACAAGTCACAAAGAAAAGAGAAAGTAACATATCAATTATATACATAAATTCTTTCTTACATTGAAAGCTGAACCCATCTACATCAATCAATTCCTAATACTCATGTACTTGAAATTCTTATATTAAATGTGGAAACGGCTTTATCTTCCAATATATTTATTCATATTACTAAATAAATAGAGAGGAGGTAGAACGAGGTTTAAAAACCCAGTGAAAAAAAAGGTCCTATCCTGGCAACATCTTGGAAATATACCTCTTTCAATATTTTAGTGGAATACTTCGTAATCTCTAAAAGGGGAAACTATTTGTCTTTGGGCGTCTTGCGGGAGAGACCTTATCATGTTTTGCCTTTTAAGGAAAAAATACTTTATTTGCTTCTCATTAAATATCTTAATACTAAATTGTTCCAATATTATTTGACTATGAATGTTTTTGAAGAAATCATTGAATTTCGGTTCTAGGTGCCCAATTATCAAGTTCTGGACGGAGCTTGAGGGCCCCTGTTTCTGGCGAGCCTACAGGCTCGCCAGAAACACCAGTTATGAAGCAGCGGTCTAAAGACCGCTGCTCCATAACCTGTCCGTCTGCTCTGAGCAGGCAGACAGACATCGCCGTAATTCAACTTGATCGAGTACGATCTGGTTGATTGACACCCCCCTGCTGGCGGCCGCGAATCTGCAGGGGGTGGCAATGCTGAATACGGAGAGCGTATTGCTCTCTGCATTCAGCGAGGTCTGTCGGACCTGATCCGCACTGTCGGATCAGGTCTGACAGACTTTGTTAAATAGGCCCCCTAGTCTGTTTTTCCAATTCCGTCAAATTAAATTTCAGCCTACAAAAATAATTGTATTTATTAATATGAAATTTGGACACAGAGATGAATACTGAAGTAAAAAGAAAATATGTATTGCTTTGAAATTTATCTTTACCTCCAAGAACCTGTTTACCCAAAAATAAATTTTCTTCCAAAGCTGAATAATCTTTGGAAGGCCGCTGCTATTAAAAAAGAAGGCATCTAACCTATTAAAATCACCCTGGACTAGTTTAATTGGGGTGATTGACGGCCCCTGCTCAAGTGCGATTGCCCTTGCGTGAGCAGAGGGGCGGCAATGCACTAGCTGCCACTTGTGCAGTGTTAAATGTGGGTAGCATATTGCTGCTCGCTGGCCACGATTCCTTGTGGATAGGTTCGCTGAAGCAAAACTTGTCTATCCAGACTTTCATAAATGGGGCCCAATGTCCCATGGAATTAACTTAACCTCTTAAGGACATATGACGGAATTTTTCCGTCATTAAACAATTGAGCAAACTGAAAGCTGTGTCCTTAAAGGGTTAAGCAACTTAAAGCATTTTCACTTTATTTACAGGGCTCCATTTAAATAAATCAGAATTCCCATGCAAAGAGCATCATTTTCATGTTATTTTGCAATTAATCAATGCATTGATGTGCATTTCAGTTTTGGCTGGAATATCCCTGCATTTAATCATTACATGTCTTTGAAAGTCCAGACCATTTGGTCATATATTTTTCTAGCCCACACAGTGGTCTCTCTGAGTTTGGCATCAAATTCTCCTGGGAAATGTGGCAGCTATACCAAAGAAATCTCTGGCAACTTCTTGATGGAGATGATTTATGTGAGACCAATAAGGAGGTTTGTTTTGTTTCTGCTCTAATGGTCTTCTACATACAAAAGTATATGCCTGATAAAAAGAGAGAGAGCCCATGCTATTTTGTAACAAGGCTATTGGTAGCTGTTTTCTGATTGGATAAGGGTCCTGGACTGTTATGGCTAACTAGGGTTATCTGATCTTTGATATTCTTGTATTGTAATTATCTTTACCCTAATGCTCATACTCTTTTGTGCTATTAAAGGGACACTGAACCCAATTTTTCTCTTTCATGATTCAGATATAGCAGCAATTTTAAGCAACTTTCTAATTTACTCCTATTATCAATTTTTCTTTGTTCTCTTGCTATCTTTATTTGAAAAAGAAGACATCTAAGCTATTTTTATACTCTGGGCAGCACTTGTTTATTGGACAGTTAGATTAATCCACCAATCAGCATGAACAACCTAGGTTACATTATTGCTTTTCAAATAAAGATGCAAAGAGAATGAAGAAAATTAACAGGAGTAAATTAGAAAGTTGTTTAAAACTGCATGCTCTATCTGAATCGCGAAAGAAACAAATTGGGTTCAGTGTCGCTTTAATTTCAGTCCTTGTTTAAACAATTATTGTAGTGATATCAAAAATGTATGAGATTAAAACAACAGCAAGAGTTAAGCTTAAAAAGATTCATGCCCTCCACAACATAAACGAAAATGCTTTTTTTTTTCAAGACCGGATTTCTTGGTGTAAGGCAGTGCTTTCCAAACTGTGTGTCATGACACATTAGTGTGTCGGCTGCAGTGTGTAGGTGTGTCCCTGCTTCAGCACAATTTTTTTTTTAATTTAATTTTTTTGGGGTTTTCCGACTTTCTGCCTGCTATGCATATCACATGGTTGACACGTGATTGAGACCTAGTGGGTCACAGATCATCTTAACCTATTGGCGCAGCTCAGTGGGAACTGAAACTATTCCCATTGGCGGTTTTGGCGGCACATTGGCTCCTGACTGCACGTGTAGTCTCTTTAATCGGCTCATAACTGCATGTGTAGTCAGTGAGTGGGACAGCAATGTGTTTGCAGCGCGGGCAGTAGTCAGCCGGACTCACGGAGCTCTGAGGGCGGCAGCTTAAACGCTGAGCTGAAGTCAGAGGGTTTTTTTTGCAGCTAGCTCCCAGTAATGCATTGCTGTTCCTGCTCTTGATATATGGATAGGAAGTGGAAGCTTAAAAATGCTTGATGATGAAATGCGAGTGTTTTTATCTAATATTCCACCAAATATTCAGAAATTGTGTTCATCCCATCAACCTCATACAGCCCATTAAAATAGTAAGTAGCTATTGGTGTTATTAAACTTTTTTTTAATTCTTGCACATACATACTGTTACTTATAAATACATTTAGTTATTATATAATATATGTATGTGTCTGTATCTCTTAAAAAAAGTTAGTTTAACCTCCTGTTTGCTGGTACAACTGAATTACTGTGTCGCAAAATGATGTAGGTCTAAAAAGTGTGTCACCAACATGAAAAGTTTGGAAAGCTCTGGTGTAAGGACTAGGAGAACTGCAGTATTTTGTTTCTTCAATAGGTGGCAGTGAGTAGCAACATTAAAGGGACACATTTGGTTAAAACTGAAATGTGAATGAGTGCATTTCAATTACATACATCCAAGAAATAAACATAATTTAAATACAAAATATGCATTTGTATCCAAAAGTTTTAGTTTTTTTATAGTTTATAGAACATAATAATAAAACATAACACAAATGTGCTACAATCATTGTATAAGGAATGAAAATGTGAAACACCACCTCAGATATATAAGGCGTTCTAAAAAAAATCAAAATAATCCATAGAATATATTTATATTTTTTACAAAATCTATAATACATTTTAATAATTATTATTAATATTTTTAATGTTTTATATTTAATATCTCCATAACGCTCCTTAAAGGGCCATGATACCAACGAAGCCTTAAAAAAAACACACGCAAACGCCTGCATTAAATAACTAAAAAACACGTAACCGTCCGCAAGAAATGAAAATAAAAAAACGCCGGCATGAAGTATTAAGAAAAAAAAACGAACCGCCCGCACGATGTATAAAAATACTAACCATCCACAAGAAGTATTTTATTTTAAAGATAAGTGATTTAATGGGCTGTAAAAGAGCTGATTGCCCTTTTAAGGGCAGTAAAAGAGCCGAATGCCCTTTTAAGGGCAATGCCCATACAAATGCCCCTTTAGGGGCAATGGGCAGTTTAGGTTTTTTTGTGTTACGATTTTTTTTATTTTGGGGGGTTAGTTGGGTGGGGAGGTTTACTGTTAGGGGGTAATTGTTATTTTTTTTTTTTTTTTTTAAAGGAGCTTTATTGAAAAAATAAACAAACATTATACATGAAAGTCAATGGTATGGCATGAACGAATATACAGCATTTGACAAAGCTTTGACAATCATTTTGCTCCATTTTTACAATTTTTAGAAATTTTCTGTAACATGATATATAACTTTTGTAGATGGGCCCAAAAATTGGGCAAAACAAACACATAAAAACCTAACAGGGCCAGTTGGAGTAAAATAAAAATGATATTGACTTATTTCAGTATGTCGTCACTACTAAGATGGCCGGTCCTTGCGTACCCCTCGACTTCATGTGAATAAGGGAATAGTCAGAGAATAGAAAGGGAGATATAGGGTGCTGAAATAGAGAGAGGTGGAAGAGAAAGAAGGGTGAAAGAAGGGGGGGGGGGGGAAATTAAAAGGGAATAGGTAACTCACATTGTACAACTATCTGTTAAGTTACAGTGGTTCCAGGTCTACTAGCTAGCCCGCCAGGCAGGCACCGTCCCACATCTGCAGCAGCGTCATATAGACGTCCAGCTTCTGAATCCTAACATAGTGATATTTTTCCAGAAGCAGGATGTCCTGCACACTTTGTTAATTTTTTTTAAGTAAAAGAGCTGTTTAACTTGAGGGGGTGTTTTTATTTTGGGGTTGATTTTTTATTTTTATTGGGGTATTAGTTTAGGTTTAATTTTTTTTATTTTGGATAGCTTTGTTTATTTTTATCTGTAATTTTACATTTTTTATTTTTAGTAAAATTAGCTTGGGGGTTTGTATTTTTAAAACATAGACTGCCCTCTGTGCAGGCTTATTGCCTAGTTTTATATATATATATATACAGTATATATATATATCCATTTCTACTAAACAAAAAAGTCAAGGTTATTATTGTTAATTGAATAGGTTTTTAAAATGTATAACCGTCTATTCAGTTGACAGAGTTTTTATTCTGAAATTAGTGACCAAAGGGATCAGTGAATGTTGAACTCTGGTGACTTATGTCTTCTCTCAACTTCTACTATTATGTTATATCCTATATAATAAAAGGCCAAGTGTGTTTGTCCGAAGCTGTTATGCGCAGTAGAGACAGCACGAGGACAAACACACCTGGCCTTTGAGTCCCTAAGCTGATCTGCAGCCACAGCAGAAGTGGGCGTGAGCATGGGCGTGGTCATGTGTGGATAGCCGTGAAAGGGGCGTGGTCGGATGTGAAAGGGGCGTGGCTGGGCGCGGTCGCTCGATATAGGGGTGAGAGATAGAGAGGGGAGAGAGATAGGGGAGAGAGAGAGAGGGGGAGAGACAGCAAAAGAGAGGGGGGAGAGAGACAGCAAAAGAGAGAAGGAGAGAGAGACAGCAAAAGTGAGGGGGGAAAGAGACAGCAAAAGAGAGGGGGAGAGAGAGACAGCAAAAGAGAGGGGGGAGAGAGACAGTAAAAGAGAGAGGGGGAGAGAGACAGCAAAAGAGAGGGGGGAGAGAGAAAGCAAAAGAGAGAGGGGGAGAGAGACAGCAAAAGAGAGAGACAGCAAAAGAGAGAGGGGGAGAGAGACAGCAAAAGAGAGGGGGGAGAGAGACAGCAAAAGAGAGGGGGGAGAGAGCACAAAAGAGAGGGGGGAGAGAGAGAGCGCAAAAGAGAGGGAGGGAAGAGAGAGCGCAAAAGAGAAGGGGGAGAGAGCGCAAAAGAGAGGGGGGAGAGAGAGCGCAAAAGAGAGGGAGGAAAGAGAGAGAGCGCAAAAGAGAGGGGGAGAGAGAGCGCAAAAGAGAGGGGGGAAAGAGAGAGAGCGCAAAAGAGAGGGGGAGAGAGAGAGAGCGCAAAAGAGAGGGGGAGAGAGAGCGCAAAAAAGAGGGGGGATAGAGAGCGCGCAAAAGAGAGGGGGGAGAGAGCGCAAAAGAGAGGGGGGAGAGAGCGCAAAAGAGAGGGGGGAGAGAGAGAGCGCAAAAGAGAGGGGGGACAGAGAGAGTGCAAAAACATAATTTATGCTTACCTGATAAATTTATTTCTCTTGTAGTGTATCCAGTCCACGGATCATCCATTACTTATGGGATATTAACTCCTCCCCAACAGGAAGTGCAAGAGGATTCAACCAGCAGAGCTGCTATATAGCTCCTCCCCTAACTGCCATTACCAGTCATTCGACCGAAAACATGCAGAGAAAGGAAAACCATAGGGTGCAGTGGTGACTGTAGTTTAATGGAAAAATTACCTGCCTTAAAGTGACAGGGCGGGCCGTGGACTGGATACACTACAAGAGAAATAAATTTATCAGGTAAGCATAAATTATGTTTTCTCTTGTTAAGTGTATCCAGTCCACGGATCATCCATTACTTATGGGATACCAATACCAAAGCTAAAGTACACGGATGACGGGAGGGACAGGCAGGCTCTTTATACGGAAGGAACCACTGCCTGAAGAACCTTTCTCCCAAAAACAGCCTCCGAAGAAGCAAAAGTGTCAAATTTGTAAAATTTGGAAAAAGTATGAAGAGAAGACCAAGTTGCAGCCTTGCAAATCTGTTCAACAGAAGCCTCATTCTTAAAGGCCCAAGTGGAAGCGACAGCTCTAGTAGAATGTGCTGTAATTCTTTCAGGAGGCTGCTGTCCAGCAGTCTCATAGGCTAACCGTATTATGCTACGAAGCCAAAAGGAGAGAGAGGTAGCCGAAGCTTTTTGACCTCTCCTCTGACCAGAATAAACGACAAACAGGGAAGACGTTTGTCGAAAATCCTTAGTTGCCTGTAGATAAAATTTCAGGGCACGGACTACATCTAGATTGTGTAGCAGACGTTCCTTTTTCGAAGAAGGATTAGGACACAAAGATGGAACCACAATCTCTTGATTGATATTCCTGTTAGTGACCACCTTAGGTAGGAACCCAGGTTTAGTACGCAGAACTACCTTGTCTGAATGAAAAATCAGATAAGGAGAATCACAATGTAAGGCAGATAACTCAGACTCTTCGAGCCGAGGAAATCGCCATTAAAAACAGAACTTTCCAAGATAACAACTTGATATCAATGGAATGAAGGGGTTCAAACGGAACCCCCTGTAAAACATTAAGAACTAAGTTCAAACTCCATGGTGGAGCAACAGTTTTAAACACAGGCTTGATCCTAGCTAAAGCCTGACAAAAAGCTTGAACGTCCGGAACTTCTGACAGACGTTTGTGTAAAAGAATGGACAGAGCTGAAATCTGTCCCTTTAAGGAACTAGCGGATAAACCCTTTTCTAAACCTTCTTGTAGAAAAGACAATATCCTCGGAATCCTAACCTTACTCCATGAGTAACTCTTGGATTCGCACCAATATAAGTATTTGCGCCATATCTTATGGTAAATCTTTCTGGTAACAGGCTTCCTAGCCTGTATTAAGGTATCAATAACTGACTCAGAAAAACCACGTTTTGATAAAATCAAGCGTTCAATTTCCAAGCAGTCAGCTTCAGAGAAATTAGATTTTGATGTTTGAAGGGACCCTGGATCAGAAGGTCCTGTTTCAGAGGTAGCGACCAAGGTGGACAGGATGACATGTCCACTAGATCTGCATACCAAGTCCTGCGTGGCCATGCAGGCGCTATTAGAATCACTGATGCTCTCTCCTGTTTGATTCTGGCAATCAATCGAGGAAGCATCGGGAAGGGTGGAAACACATAAGCCATCCCGAAGGTCCAAGGTGCTGTCAAAGCATCTATCAGAACCGCTCCCGGATCCCTGGATCTGGACCCATAACGAGGAAGCTTGGCGTTCTGTCGAGACGCCATGAGATCTATCTCTGGTTTGCCCCAACGTCGAAGTATTTGGGCAAAGACCTCCGGATGAAGTTCCCACTCCCCCGGATGAAAAGTCTGACGACTTAAGATATCCGCCTCCCAGTTCTCCACTCCCGGGATGTGGATTGCTGACAGGTGGCAAGAGTGAGACTCTGCCCAGCGAATTATCTTTGATACTTCCATCATTGCTAGGGAGCTTCTTGTCCCTCCCTGATGGATGATGTAAGCTACAGTCGTGATGTTGTCCGACTGAAACCTGATGTGACCCCCGAGTTGTTAACTGGGGCCAAGCCAGAAGGGCATTGAGAACTGCTCTCAATTCCAGAATGTTTATTGGTAGGAGACTCTCCTCCTGATTCCATTGTCCCTGAGCCTTCAGAGAATTCCAGACAGCGCCCCAACCTAGTAGGCTGGCGTCTGTTGTTACAATTGTCCAGTCCGGCCTGCTGAATGGCATCCCCCTGGACAGATGTGGCCGAGAAAGCCACCATAGAAGAGAATTTCTGGTCTCTTGATCCAGATTCAGAGTAGGGGACAAGTCTGAGTAATCCCCATTCCACTGACTTAGCATGCACAATTGCAGCGGTCTGAGATGTAGGCGTGCAAAGGGTACTATGTCCATTGCTGCTACCATTAAGCCGATCACCTCCATGCATTGAGCTACTGACGGGTGTTGAATGGAATGAAGGACACGGCATGCATTTTGAAGCTTTGTTAACCTGTCTTCTGTCAGGTAAATCTTCATTTCTACAGAATCTATAAGAGTCCCCAAGAAGGGAACTCTTGTGAGTGGAAAGAGAGAACTCTTCTTTTCGTTCACCTTCCATCCATGCGACCTTAGAAATGCCAGTACTAACTCTGTATGAGACTTGGCAGTTTGAAAGCTTGAAGCTTGTATCAGAATGTCGTCTAGGTACGGAGCTACCGCAATTCCTCGCGGTCTTAGTACCGCCAGCAGAGCACCCAGAACCTTTGTGAAGATTCTCGGAGCCGTAGCCAATCCGAATGGAAGAGCTACAAACTGGTAATGCCTGTCTAGAAAGGCAAACCTTAGATACCGGTAATGATCTTTGTGAATCGGTATGTGAAGGTAAGCATCCTTTAAATCCACTGTGGTCATGTACTGACCCTTTTGGATCATGGGTAAAATTGTCCGAATAGTTTCCATTTTGAACGATGGAACTCTTAGGAATTTGTTTAGGATCTTTAAATCCAAGATTGGCCTGAAAGTTCCCTCTTTTTTGGGAACCACAAACAGATTTGAGTAAAACCCTTGTCCTTGTTCCGACCGCGGAACCGGATGGATCACTCCCATTAATAAAAGATCTTGTACGCAGCGTAGAAACGCCTCTTTCTTTATTTGGTTTGTTGACAACCTTGACAGATGAAATCTCCCTCTTGGGGGAGAGAATTTGAAGTCTAGAAGGTATCCCTGAGATATGATCTCTAACGCCCAGGGATCCTGGACATCTCTTGCCCAAGCCTGGGTGAAGAGAGAAAGTCTGCCCCCCACTAGATCCGTTCCCGGATCGGGGGCCCTCGATTCATGCTGTCTTAGGGGCAGCAGCAGGTTTCCTGGCCTGCTTGCCCTTGTTCCAGGACTGGTTAGGTCTCCAGCCTTGTCTGTAGCGAGCAACAGCTCCTTCCTGTTTTGGTGCAGAGGAAGTTGATGCTGCTCCTGCTTTGAAATTACGAAAGGAACGAAAATTAGACTGTCTAGCCTTAGGTTTGGCTCTGTCTTGAGGCAGGGCATGGCCTTTACCTCCTGTAATGTCAGCGATAATTTCTTTCAACCCCGGCCCGAATAAGGTCTGCCCTTTGAAAGGTATATTAAGCAATTTAGATTTAGAAGTAACGTCAGCTGACCAGGATTTTAGCCACAGTGCTCTGCGTGCCTGAATGGCGAATCCGTAATTCTTAGCCGTAAGTTTAGTTAAATGTACTACGGCATCTGAAATAAATGAGTTAGCTAACTTAAGGGCTTTAAGCTTGTGTGTAATCTCATCTAATTGAGCTGATTCAAGTGTCTCTTCCAGAGACTCAAACCAAAATGCTGCTGCAGCCGTGACAGGCGCAATGCATGCAAGAGGTTGCAATATAAAACCTTGTTGAACAAACATTTTCTTAAGGTAACCCTCTAACTTTTTATCCATTGGATCTGAAAAGGCACAGCTATCCTCCACCAGGATAGTGGTACGCTTAGCTAAAGTAGAAACTGCTCCCTCCACCTTAGGGACCGTTTGCCATAAGTCCCGTGTGGTGGCGTCTATTGGAAACATCTTTCTAAATATCGGAGGGGGTGAGAACGGCACACCGAGTCTATCCCACTCCTTAGTAACAATTTCAGTAAGTCTCTTAGGTATAGGAAAAACGTCAGTACTCGCCGGTACCGCAAAATATTTATCCAACCTACACATTTTCTCTGGTATTGCAACTGTGTTACAATCATTCAGAGCCGCTAACACCTCCCCTAGTAATACACGGAGGTTTTCCAGCTTAAATTTAAAATTTGAAATATCTGAATCCAGTTTGTTTGGATCAGAACCGTCACCCGCAGAATGAAGCTCTCCGTCCTCATGTTCTGCAAATTGTGACGCAGTGTCTGACATGGCCCTAATATTATCAGCGCACTCTGTTCTCACCCCAGAGTGATCACGCTTACCTCTTAGTTCTGGTAATTTAGCCAAAACTTCAGTCATAACAGTAGCCATATCCTGTAATGTGATTTGTAATGGCCGCCCAGATGTACTCGGCGCTACAATATCACGCACCTCCCGAGCAGGAGATGCAGGTACTGACACGTGAGGCGAGTTAGTCGGCATAACTCTCCCCTCGTTGTTTGGTGAAATATGTTCAATTTGTACAGATTGACTTTTATTTAAAGTAGCATCAATACAGTTAGTACATAAATTTCTATTGGGCTCCACTTTGGCTTTAGCACAGATATCTTCCTCTGAATCAGACATGTTTAACACACTAGCAAATAAACTAGCAACTTGGAAATACTTTTCAAGTAATTTACTATAATATGAAAACGTACTGTGCCTATAAGAAGCACAGAAAAAGTTATGACAGTTGAAAATTAATAAACTGAAAAGTTATAGCATCAAATCTTTGTAAAAAACACAATTTTAGCAAAGGATTGCTCCCATTAGCAAAGGATAACTAACCCTGATAGCAGAAAAAAAAAAAAAATACAGAAATAAACGTTTTTTTTTTTTATCACAGTCAACTACAATCTCACAGCTCTGCTGTGAGTGATTACCTCCCTCAAAACAAGTTTTGAAGACCCCTGAGTTCTGTAGAGATGAACCGGATCATGCAGGGAAGACAATAAACTTCTGACTGAATTTTTTGATGCGTAGCAAAAGCGCCAAAAAGGCCCCTCTCCCTCACACATAACAGTGAGAGAGATCAGTAAACTGTCATAAATTAAATAAAACGACTGCCAAGTGGAAAAAAATAGTGCCCAAAACATTTTTTCACCCAGTACCTCAGAAAATTAAACGATTTTACATGCCAGCAAAAAACGTTTAACATTAATAAATTGAGTGTTATTAAAAAGCCTGTTGCTAGTCCCTGCAAATTAGGCTAAAGTTTTATGCATACAGTATAATTCCAGTGAAGTGCCATTCCCCAGAATACTGAAGTGTAAAATATACATACATGACAGCCTGATACCAGTTGCTGCTACTGCATTTAAGGCTGAGTTTACATTATATCGGTATGGCAGAATTTTCTCATCAATTCCATTGTCAGAAAATAATAAGCTGCTACATACCTCTTTGCAGATTAATCTGCCCGCTGTCCCCTGATCTGAAGTTTACCTCTCCTCAGATGGCCGAGAAACAGCATAATGATCTTAACTACTCCGGCTAAAATCATAGAAAAACTCAGGTAGATTCTTCTTCAAATTCTACCAGAGAAGGAATAACACACTCCGGTGCTATTATAAAATAACAAACTTTTGATTGAAGGTATGAAACTAAGTCTAATCACCACAGTCCTCTCACACATCCTATCTATTCGTTGGGTGCAAGAGAATGACTGGTAATGGCAGTTAGGGGAGGAGCTATATAGCAGCTCTGCTGGGTGAATCCTCTTGCACTTCCTGTTGGGGAGGAGTTAATATCCCATAAGTAATGGATGATCCGTGGACTGGATACACTTAACAAGAGAAAGAAAGGGGGGAGAGAGAGAGCGCAAAAGAGAGGGGGGAGAGAGAGAGCACAAAAGAGAGGGGGAGAGAGACAGTGCAAAAGAGAGGGGAGAGAGAGTGCAAAAGAGAGGGGGAGAGAGAGAGCGCAAAAGAGAGGGGGGAGAGAAAGCGCAAAAGAGAGGGTGGAGAGAGCGCAAAAGAGAGGGGGGAGAGAGAGAGCGCAAAAGAGAGGGGGGAGAGAGATAGCGCAAAAGAGAGGGAGGAAAGAGAGAGAGCGCAAAAGAGAGGGGGAGAGAGAGCGCAAAAGAGAGGGGGGAAAGAGAGAGAGCGCAAAAGAGAGGGGGAGAGAGAGAGAGCGCAAAAGAGAGGGGGAGAGAGAGCGCAAAAGAGAGGGGGGAGAGAGAGCGCGCAAAAGAGAGGTGGGAGAGAGCGCAAAAGAGAGGGGGGAGAGAGCGCAAAAGAGAGGGGGGAGAGAGAGAGCGCAAAAGAGAGGGGGGAGAGAGAGAGTGCAAAAGAAAGGGGGGAGAGAGAGAGCGCAAAAGAGAGGGGGGAGAGAGAGAGCACAAAAGAGAGGGGGAGAGAGACAGTGCAAAAGAGAGGGGAGAGAGAGTGCAAAAGAGAGGGGAGAGAGAGAGCGCAAAAGAGAGGGGGAGAGAGAGAGCGCAAAAGAGAGGGGGAGAGAGAGAGCTCAAAAGAGAGGGGGGAGAGAGAAAGCTCAAAAGAGAGGGGGAGAGAGAGAGCAAAAGAGAGGGGGGAGAGAGAGAGAGAGAGAGCAAAAGAGAGGGGGAGGGAGAGAGCGCAAGGGGTGGGACCACTGTACTGCAAAAAATGGCCCGTGTGAACGGGCTTTAGGACTAGTATTTATATAATTGTCAAGTAAAGTAAATAAACCCAATTTGTCTAAATTAAAAATTCTAATCCCCTTGATAATTTTCAAAGCCCCTCTCCAAACCCTTTATAATTCTGCAATGTTCTTTTTAATAATTAGACCCCAAAACTGTGGTCCATTTTAAGGTGAGGTTTTGTAATGGGTTTATATAGGGGGAGAGTTATGCTTCCTTCCTTTGTATCCATGCACCTTTTTTACAAGCTAATATCTTATTTGCCGTAGAAGCTCTTAGCTGGCATTAAGCAATACATTTTAGCTTATTGTCCACATGAACTCCTAAATCCATTCCCATCTCGGTTTCACTGGTCTTGTTCCACCTAAAGGGACACCAAAGTCAAAATTAAACTTTTGTGGTTCAGACAGAGCATGTAGTTTTAAGATACATTTCAATTTACTTCTATTATGAAATTGTGCAGTCTTTTTATATTCCCACTTTTTGAGGCACCAGCTCCTACTGAGCATGTGCAAAAGTTCACAGTGCATACACATATAAGTCTGTGATTGGCTGATAGCTGTCACATAATACAGGGCCTGGAAAATTGAAGGATATGTTGAAATTTGTTAGAAAAAAAAATCTACTACTCATTTAAAATTCAAAATAAGTGCTATTGCAATAAGTAGAATGTTTATTTTGCTTTCAAATTCCCTTGTGCAGTAATTATATCCTTCTCTTACCTAATCACCTTATAAAATCACCTGCAAAAATAGAAATGCTGCCATGTAACCCTCATGTTTATAACAATATTAAAGTGCCATAAAACATGTTGAGATCTGTGCATATCCTAAAAGGACTAATTAAGTAAAAATAGTTTGCATACTCTACTTACTGCTTTTGCCCAGTTTGAGTCAAATCAATTTACTACAGCTCTTTGTCTAGAATAAATCAAGTAAAAATCTTATCCTCGCTTCCCACTCTCACGTGATTGTTCTCACACTTGGAAACAATCCTCACCTGGCATGTTACACAACCCCGGATGCTACCAGTAGATTGAGTGAATATGATCACCAGGGCAACAAGAAATTCCCCAAAGGAACCCAGGGCTCTTGTATAATCAGACACATGCAAGGCAGCTAACACTCAGATTATTGTATAAACTAAGGATATATTGCAAAGTAACAGCACTTAAAGGGATTATTAAATAGTAAATACATGCTAGACATAAATAAATAATGATGTATTCAAAGCAAAGATTAGTAGATGGATTTTTTTTACAATTAATTATGTGAAAACATTGAAAATATAATTGTAAAGGTTTTGTTTCTATAAGTATTGTGCTAAATTATAGGAAAAGTGGGGCAAAATAAATAGTGGAAATATATTGTAAAGTTAATTCATTGGGGTAGATTTAACAAATAGCATGTGGACATGATTCGCTGTAGCGAATCATGTCTGCCCGACATCGATAAATACTGACAGCATACTCTGTCTGGTGAAATGCTTGTACAATGCTGCCCACTGCACATTTGAGGCCAATCGGCCGCTAGCAGGCAGTGTCAATCATCCTGATCGCATCTGATCAGGATGATTGCAGTTCGCCACCTCAGAGGTAGTGGTTGGGTTAAGGAGCAGCGGTCTTATGACCACTGCTTTTTAAATCCTGGTTCCGGCTCGCGCGGAATGAACAGCATACACTGCTTAATAAATCAGCCCCATTACATACAGTATCTCACCTTTTTGTAAATATTTTATCTTTTTTCATGTGACAACACTGAATAAATGACACTTTGCTACAATGTAAAGTAGTGAGTCTACATATAAATTTGCTGTCCCCTCAAAATAACTCAACACACATTCATTAATGTCTAAACCGTTGGCAACAAAAGTGAGTACACCCCTAAGTGGAAATGTCCAAATTGGGCCCAAATAGCCATTTTCCCTCCCCGATGTCATGTGACTCATTAGTGTTACAAGGTCTCAGGTGTAAATGGGGAGCAGGTGTGTTAAATTTGGTGTTATCGCACTCACACTCTCTCATACTGGTCACTGGAAGTTCAACATGGCACCTCATGGCAAAGAACTCTCTGGATATGAAAAAAAGAATTGTTGCTCTACATAAAGATAGCCTAGGCTATAAGAAGATTGTCAAGAACCTGAAACTGAGCTGCAGCACGGTGGGCAAGACCATACAGCGGTTTCACAGGACAGGTTCCACTCAGAACAGGCCTCGCCATGGTCGACCAAAGAAGTTAAGTGCATGTGCTCAGCGTCATATCCAGAGGTTGTCTTTGGGAAATAGAAATATGAGTGCTGCCAGCATTGCTGCAGAGGTTGAAGGGGTCAGCCTGTCAGTGCTCAGACCATACGCCGCACACTGCATCAAATAGATCTGCATGGCTGTCGTCCCAGAAGGAAGCCTCTTCTAAAGATGATGCACAAGAAAGCCCACAAACAGTTTGCTGAAGACAAGCAGACTAAGGACATGGATTACTGGAACCATGTCCTGTGGTCCGATGAGACCAAGATAAACTTATTTGGTTCAGATGGTGTCAAGCGTGTGTGGCAGCAACCAGGTGAGGAGTACAAAGACAAGTGTTTCTTGCCTACAGTTAAGCATGGTGGGGGGAGTGTCATGGTCTGGGCCTGCATGAGTGCTGCCTGCACTGGGGAGCTACAGTTCATTGAGGGAACCATGAATGCCAACATGTACTGTAACATACTGAAGCAGAGCATGATCCCCTCCCTTCGGAGACTGGGCAGCAGGGCAGTATTACAACATAACGACCCCAAACACAGCTCCAAGATGACTACTGCTGTGCTAAAGAAGCTGAGGGTAAAGGTGATGGACTGGCCAAGCATGTCGCCAGACCTAAAACCTATTGAGTATCTGTGGAGCATCCTCAAATGGAAGGTGGGGGAGCGCAAGGTCTCTAACATCCACCAGCTCCGTTATGTCGTCATGGAGGAGTGGAAGAGGACACCAGTGGCAAACTGTGAAGCTCTGGTGAACTCCATGCCCAAGAGGGTTAAAGGGACACTGAACCCATTTTTTTTTCTTTCGTAATTCAGATAGAGCATGACATTTTAAGCAACTTTCTAATATTTGAAATGCAAGAATTTAAGTTTAGATGCCGGCACATTTTTGGTCAACAACCTGGGTTGTTCTTGCTGATTGGTGGATAAATTCATCCACCAAAAAAAAGTGCTGTCCAGAGTTTTGAACCAGACAAAAACTTAGATGCCTTCTTTTTCGAATAAAGATAGCAAGAGAACGAAGAAAATTGATAATAGGAGTAAATTAGAAAGTCGCTTAAAATTGCATGCTCTCTGAATCACGAAAGAAAAAATTTGGGTTCAGTGTCCCTTTAAGGCAGTGCTGGAAAATAATGGTGGCCACACAAAATATTGACACTTTGGGTCAAATTTGGACATTTCCACTTAGGGGTGTACTCACTTTTATTGCCAACAGTTTAGACCTTAATGGCTGTGTGTTGAGTTATTTTGAGGGGACAGCAAATGTACACTGTTATACAGGCTGTACACTCAATACTTTACATTGTAGCAAAATGTCTTTTCTGCAGTGTTGTCACCTGAAAAGCTATAATAAAATATTTACAAAAATGTGAGGGGTGTACTCACTTTTGTGAGATACTATATAACTAAAGATATTTTATATAAATCTCAAGGTGTTTACTGTTCCTTTAAGTGAAACACAACTTAAAAAAAACACTCAGAAACCTCCGATTACGTCTCCTGCTAGTTCTTCTGATGCAAGTTATATATCTCACAATAACTAAACCAGACAAAATGATGACACTTTACTCAATTAGCAGAAGTCAACAACTTCTTTTAAAACCTTGGACCAACATGATTCTAAATCTGACAACAGCTGAAAGTTTTTTTTGTACTTTTTTAATACTTTATTGATAGGTAATGACAATGCACAATTTAACAACATACAGATTAAATCCATAATTTCAAGCATATACATAGAGAAACACTCCAAATTAAAGTAAAGCATTCATGTCTCATGTTTATATAAGCAATATTGGGCCAAATTACAAAATGTCGCATTAACAATTACGAGCGAGTGATAAGGGTTTTTTCACGGGTGTTTGCGTGTGTCGGGTTTTCGGCTCGTATTACAAGTTGAAAGTAGCGCAATTGAAGTTAGCGCTCATCAGGGCAGCAGAACTTCAGAGCTCTGGTTAACTATATATATATATGAGTAGAAAAGAAAAACTTGCACCAGGTCTGAGGAAGGGAATGCTAAGTTCCCGAAACGTTACATTGTCATAGTAAATTGTATTTTTGAAATATCCAGTGAGTGCAAGTTTTTCTTTTCTACTCTTATGTACATCACTAGCACCCTGGCAGATGTTGGAAGGTGAGAGTGCACATCTTGGCTATTATATATATATATATAACCAATAAAACTGGCAGTACTCCCAGACGTGATATCAAAACGAAGCTTTATTTACCAATGATTAAAAAAGTCAATTAGGTTGGTCTGACATGTCTCGGCACAAACGCCTTAATCATAGACATAACCACAGGTTAAAACACAATTCTATTTAAACGAAAGCCTTTACATACATTGGTTAATTACTTTAGTCACATGATAAGCTTCCTAAATCTTTCTTAAGGAGATACATACTATCCAAATAAACACAGTTTGTTTAACATAAAGTATCCGTTTATGTGCAGAATATACTATGTAAAACTACCGATCTAAGTCTGTAGCAAACACACTTATATTATTATTATCAATAATTGTAAACATATAAGGAAATTTTAAGAAATTTCAAAGATGTTCCAAACAATACATGAAAATGCTATAAACAATAAAATAAGCATAAACATTGAGCTATGATCACAATGTGCATACACGAATAAATGGTATGCTCCTTAGTTATTATCAACGATATCTTTGCCACTACATTAGCCCAACTTTAATGATATTGTATAATATACCCTATTAGTTTAAACCTACAATATATAAACTTAGCCTAGCAAAACTTTACAGGGAGTGCAGAATTATTAGGCAAATGAGTATTTTGACCACATCATCCTCTTTATGCATGTTGTCTTACTCCAAGCTGTATAGGCTCGAAAGCCTACTACCAATTAAGCATATTAGGTGATGTGCATCTCTGTAATGAGAAGGGGTGTGGTCTAATGACATCAACACCCTATATCAGGTGTGCATAATTATTAGGCAACTTCCTTTCCTTTGGCAAAATGGGTCAAAAGAAGGACTTGACAGGCTCAGAAAAGTAAAAAATAGTGAGATATCTTGCAGAGGGATGCAGCACTCTTAAAATTGCAAAGCTTCTGAAGCGTGTTCATCAAACAATCAAGCGTTTCATTCAAAATAGTCAACAGGGTCGCAAGAAGCGTGTGGAAAAACCAAGGCGCAAAATAACTGCCCATGAACTGAGAAAAGTCAAGCGTGCAGCTGCCAAGATGCCACTTGCCACCAGTTTGGCTATATTTTAGAGCTGCAACATCACTGGAGTGCCCAAAAGCACAAGGTGTGCAATACTCAGAGACATGGCCAAGGTAAAAAAGGCTGAAAGACGACCACCACTGAACAAGACACACAAGCTGAAACGTCAAGACTGGGCCAAGAAATATCTCAAGACTGATTTTTCTAAGGTTTTATGGACTGATGAAATGAGAGTGAGTCTTGATGGGCCAGATGGATGGGCCGTGGCTGGATTGGTAAAGGGCAGAGAGCTCCAGTCCGACTCAGACGCCAGCAAGGTGGAGGTGGAGTACTGGTTTGGGCTGGTATCATCAAAGATGAGCTTGTGGGGCATTTTCAGGTTGAGGATGGAGTCAAGCTCAACTCCCAGTCCTACTGCCAGTTTCTGGAAGACACCTTCTTCAAGCAGTGGTACAGGAAGAAGTCTGCATCCTTCAAGAAAAACATGATTTTCATGCAGGACAATGCTCCATCACACGCGTCCAAGTACTCCACAGCGTGGCTGGCAAGAAAGGGTATAAAAGAAGAAAATCTAATGACATGGCCTCCTTGTTCACCTGATCTGAACCCCATTGAGAACCTGTGGTCCATCATCAAATGTGAGATTTACAAGGAGGGAAAACAGTACACCTCTCTGAACAGTGTCTGGGAGGATGTGGTTGCTGCTGCACGCAATGTTGATGGTGAACAGATCAAAACACTGACAGAATCCATGGATGGCAGGCTTTTGAGTGTCCTTGCAAAGAAAGGTGGCTATATTGGTCACTGATTTGTTTTTGTTTTGTTTTTGAATGTCAGAAATGTATATTTGTGAAAGTTGAGATGTTATATTGGTTTCACTGGTAAAAATAAATAATTGAAATGGGTATATATTTGTTTTTTGTTAAGTTGCCTAATAATTATGCACAGTAATAGTCACCTGCACACACAGATATCCCCCTAAAATAGCTATAACTAAAAACAAACTAAAAACTACTTCCAAAACTATTCAGCTTTGATATTAATGAGTTTTTTGGGTTCATTGAGAACATGGTTGTTGTTCAATAATAAAATTAATCCTCAAAAATACAACTTGCCTAATAATTCTGCACTCCCTGTATGTTATAGTAGAGCTACAGGTATTAGAAGGAAGTTATAGGGATTTATTACAATACGTCTCTTTGAACTCTTTATCAAAATAAAAGCTGATACTTATGTAACACATTGTGAGCAATTTCATAAAGAATTAATGTAGTAATCACTTGCAAGAATACCATAGTCAAAGTACATACAAAAAAGGAGCATACCATTGTATGCCAAGAGATCAAGACTAGAAATTAATTAACTGTAAACATTGCAGCTCAATATCTTTGCCATTACATTAGCCCAACTTTAATGATATCGTATAACATACCCTATTAGTTTAAACCTACAATATATAACCTTAGCTTAGCAAAACTCTATGTTATAGAAGCGCTCCAGGTATTAGAAGGAAGTTATAGGGATAAAGAAGTAGAACTTAAAATACTGGGATATGGTCTGGGTTTTGTCCCCACTACTAGGTTTAACCTTTTTCAAACCCTTGTGGACATAAATAGACTAATCAGGCAGTTCACCCTAAAAAAACATTATTTTTCTTCTGTTGAACAGAGCAATAGTCCTGTGTCATATAATACACGCACTATAGTCCTGTGTCATATAATACAAGCACTAGTACTAATGCATTATATTCAGAATTTGATTTTGCTGAAATCAGGGATTTAGAAAATCTTAGATCACTCAAACATGTAAAAGGTAGACCTATTGTGTCAGGCATTGGCTCACTTTGCGAACCACGTTCTGAGTGGCTGGATAGCATACTCCAACCCATTGTACTTAAATTGGACAGTTACACACTTGCTTCAAAAATTGGAACATATTAAATGGGATCCTCACTTTGGGTAGCTCACTATAGATGTAGTGTCACTCTGTTCATCAATCCCCCATGATATGGGGATAGAGGCAATGAACTATGTCTTAATATGTTTACCACTTTTAGCAATGAGTTTAAAAACTATTTACTTGAAGTTACTTTATTCTTACGCACTCATACTTTTTTTAGATTTAACAATTCTTATTATCTCCAAACATGTGGCACTGCCATGGGGGCAAAAATTGCCCCTTCATATGCTAATTTAGTTATGGGCATGTGGGAGAACATCTACGTGTTTGGAGATAATAATCCGTTCAGTAGGCATATTGGCTTCTTTTATCTTTTCATAGACAATCTAATTTTTATCTGGAAGGGTCAGGAGAATCAGATAGAGCACTTTGTGTTGTATCTTAATGATAATCCCTGGGGTCTCAAGTTCACATATGAGTATAACTCAGAAACAATAAACTATTTAGATGTAACTCTAAAAGCCAATGAGAACTTGGAAAAAATAGAGTCTACTATTTTTCGAAAGCCTATATCTGGGAATACAATATTACATGGGAAGTCCAACCATCCCAAAAATGTACCTTATTCTATAGCTAAGGGACAGTTCATCAGAACTAAAATAAATTGCTCCAATGATTTGGAATATTGGAAGCAATGTTCTGAACTTATAAAGACTAAAAGATAGAGGGTACAATCAAGATGTGATCACAAGGGCCCAAAGTAAAGTTGTCAGGGTTTTTTCCCTGCTTTGTTTGCCATTTGCTGCTGGCAGCCATTTCATTCACCTCTCTTGCTGACTCTGGTGCATAGTATGTGATGTTGCTCATTTCCTGCATGCCCTTTTATGGCCAGACTGGTGTACATCATTCATGTGAGACAGGTTGCAGTCTCAGAATTGTGATGTCATCACTTATTATTTAAAGGGCCTCTGTTCAGTATGCTTTGCCCTTGCGTTGTCTCAGACCTGTTTGTGAGTTCCAGTTCCTGTGTAGTACCTGGCTGTCTGATGTCCCTCCTGGTTCCTGATCCCTGGCTTGTTCCTGACTCTGCTGTTCTCCTTGTTCCTGATTCTGGCTCATCTGACTACTCGCTTTGGCTCCTGACTCGGCTTGTCTGACTATTCGCTTTGGCTCCTGACTCGGCTCGTCTGACTATTCGCTTGGCTCCTGACTTGGCTCGTCTGACTACCAGCTCTGGTTTTGACTCCTGGCTTGTTATTTGACTTGAGGACTCTTTATTATTTTTTGTTATTAATAAAGGTGTGATTATTTTTGCACTTCTCATCTCAGTCTGATTCCTGGCACCCTGACAGAAGCAGACAAAATAGACAGTGCATCACTCCTCAAAGACAGGGACAAAACAAAGTTTAACTTAAAAGGAACAGCACAAGGGATTCTCCCATTACTTTTGTTACACAGTACTCCTCTGATTACGAGGAGGTCTGCAAAATCATTTGTTCCAATATTCCTATGTTATCAGCTAATAAAAAATTGCAGACAGTGGTAAAACAGGGTTGTCGTTTTTCATATAGAAGGGGAGTCACCCTGGGAAACATAATTTCTCTAAGTAAGCTACGTAATAACCAGAATGAGGGATCATGGCTTGAATCTAAGGGCATGTTCAGATGTGGATAAAGCCCTTATATACCTTGCAGTTTTTTTTAACAAAGGTGATTTTTTTTTAACAAGACAATTGATAGGAGGTACACAATAAGAGATTATCGGCTAGATTATGAGTTTTGCGTTTTGAGCGGCTCAGTGCTAATTTGCAAGTTATTTCCATCGCTCACCTCCCTATAGCGCTGCTATTACGGGTTTTCAAAAACCCGGCGTTAGCAGGCAATATTGCAGAGTTGAGCAAAATTGAGCTCCATACCAAACTCAAATACCAGCGTTGCTTTGAGCTGGTTTTACGTGCTCGTGCACGATTTCCCCATAGATATCAATGGGGAGAGCCAGCTAAAAAAAAGCCTAACACCTGCAATAAAGGAGCGTAAAGCTCCGTAACGCAGCCCCATTGATTCCTATGGGGAAAGAAAAGTTATATTTACACCCTTCACCCTAACATAAACCCTGAGTCTAAACACCCCTAATCTGCCGCCACCTACATTATACTTATTAACCTCTAATCTGCCACCCCGACATCGCCGCCACCTACATTACAGTTATGAAACCCTAATCTGCCGCCCCTGACATCGCCGACACCTACATTACACTTATTAACCCCTAATCTGCCGTCCTGACATCGCCGACACCTACATTACACTTATTAACCCCTAATCTGCCATCCCTGGCATCGCCACCATCTACATTACACTTATTAAACCCTAATCTGCCGCCCCCGACATCGCCGACGCCTGCCTACATTTATTAACCCCTAATCTAAGTCTAACCCTAACCCTAACACCCACTAACTTTAATATAATTAAAATAAATCTAAATAAAAATTACAATTGATACCTAAATAATTCATATTTAAAATGAAATACTTACCTATAAAATAAACCCTAAGCTAACTACAATATAACTAATACATACATTGTATCAATCTTCGGTTTTATTTTTATTTCACAGGAAAGTTTGTATTTATTTTAACTAGGTAGACTAGTTAGTAAATAGTTATTAACTATTTACTAGCTACCTAGCTAAAATAAATACAAATTTACCTGTAAAATAAAACCTAACCTGAGTTACACTAACACATAACCTTACACTACAATTAAATAAATTACATTAATTAAATACAATTAACTAAATTACAAAATATTACAAAAAAATAACACTAAATTAGACAAAAAAAAAAAAGATCAAATATTTGAACTAATTACACCTAACCTAATAGCCCTATCAAAATAAAAAGCCCCCCCAAAATAAAAAACCCTAGCCTAAACTAAACTGCCAATAGCCCTTAAAAGGGCCTTTTGCGGGGCATTGCCCCAAAGAAATCAGCTTTTTTACCTGTAAAAAAAATACAAACACCCCCAATAGTAAAACCCACCACCCACACAACCAAACCCCCCAAATAAAATCCTATCTAAAAAAAACCTAAGCTCCCCATTGCCCTGAAAAGGGCAATTGAATGGGCATTGCCCTTAAAAGGGCATTTAGCTCCTTTTCAGCCCAAACCCTAAGCTAAAAATAAAACCCACCCAATAAACCCTTAAAAAAAACTAACATTAACCCCCGAAGTTCCACTTACAGTTTTTGAAGACCGGACATCCATTTTCAACGAAGCAGGGAGAAGTCTTCATCCAAGCGGCAAGAAGTCCTCAACGAAGCTGGGAGAAGTCTTCATCCAGACAGCAAGAAGTGGTCCTCCAGACAGGCAGAAGTCTTCATCCAGACAGCATCTTCTATCTTCATCCTTCCGACGTAGAGCGGCTCCATCTTCAAGACATCCGGCGCTGAGCATCCTCTTCAATCGACAACTCTTCCAGAATGAACAGCCAATAGAAAGCAAGCTCATCAGTCAATAGGATTTTTTCACCTTTAATTCCGATTGGTTGATAGAATTCCAATCAGCCAATAGGATTGAGCTTGCATTATATTGGCTGTTCCAATCAGCCAATAGAATGCAAGCTCAATCCTATTGGCTGATTGCATCAGCCAATAGGATTTTTTACCCTTTAATTTCCGATTGGCTGATAGAATTCTATCAGCCAATCGGAATTCAAGGGACGCCATCTTGGATGACATCCCTTAAAGGAACCTTCAATCTGGAAGAGCCGTCGATTGAAGAGGATGCTCCGCACCGGATGTCTTGAAGATGGAGCCGCTCCACGTCGGAAGGATGAAGATAGAAGATGCCGTCTGGATGAAGACTTCTGCCCGTCTGGAGGACTACTTCTTGCCGTCTGGATGAAGACTTCTCCCGGCTTCATTAAGGACTTCTTGCCGCTTGGATGAAGACTTCTCCCGGCTTCATTGAGGATGGTCTTCAAAAACTGTAAGTGGATCTTCGGGGGTTAGTGTTAGGTTTTTTTAAGGGTTTATTGGGTGGGTTTTATTTTTAGCTTAGGGTTTGGGCTGAAAAATAGCTAAATGCCCTTTTAAGGGCAATGCACATCCAAATGTCCTTTTCAGGGCAACAGGGAGCTTAGGTTTTTTAGATAGAATTTTATTTGGGGGGTTTGGTTGTGTGGGTGGTGGGTTTTACTGTTGGGGGGTTGTTTGTATTTTTTTTTACAGGTAAAAGAGCTGACTTCTTTGGGGCAATGCCCCGCAAAAGGCCCTTTTAAGGGCTATTGGCAGTTTAGTTTAGGCTAGGGTTTTTTTTATTTTGGGGGGTCTTTTTTATTTTGATAGGGCTATTAGATTAGGTGTAATTAGTTTAAATATTTGATACATTTCTTTTTTCTTTTGTGTAATTTAGTGTTTGGTTATTTTTGTCATTTAGTTAATTGTATTTAATTAATGTAATCTATTTAATTGTATCTATTTAGTGTAAGGTTAGGTGTTAGTGTAAGACAGGGTATGTTTTATTTTACAGGTAAATTTGTATTTATTTTATCTAGGTAGTTAGTAAATACTTAATAACTATTTACAAACTAGTCTACCTGGTTAAAATAAATACAAACTTACCTGTGAAATAAAAATAAAACCTAAGATAGATACAATGTAACTATTAGTTATATTATAGCTAGCTTAGGGTTTATTTTATAGGTAAGTATTTAGTTTTAAATAGGAATTATTTAGGTATTAATTGTAATTTTTATTTTAATTTATTTTAATTATGTTAAAGTTAGTGGGTGTTAGGGTTAGGGTTAGACTTAGGGTTAGGTTTAGGGGTTAATAACTTTAGTATAGTGGCAGCGATTTTGGGGGCAGCAGATTAGGGGTTAATAACAGTAATGTAGGTTGCAGCGATTTTAGGGACAGCAGATTAGGGGTTAATAATATTTAACTAGTGTTTGCGATGCGGGAGTATGGGGGTTTAGGGGTTAATATGTTTATTATAGTGGCGGCAATGTCCGGAGAGGCAGATTAGGGGTTAATAATTTTATTTTAGTGTTTGCGATGCAGGAGGGCCTCAGTTTAGGGGTTAATAAGTAGTTTATGGGTGTCAGTGTACTTTTTAGCACTTTAGTTATGAGTTTTATGTTACGACTTTGTAACATAAAACCCATAACTACTGACTTTGAGTTTACGGTACGGATCTTGACGGTATAGGCTGTACCGCTCACTTTTTGGCCTCCCAGGCTAACTCGTAATGCCGGCACTATGGAAGTCCCATTGAAAAAGGACTTTTTGAAAGCTGCGGAAGTTACGTTGCGTTACGGACAACGCTGCTTTTTCACTCATAACGCAAAACTCGTAATCTAGCCGTTTGTCAATTGCAGGAGTAAAAATGTGGTATACCTAATTTGGTGTACCTGTAATGACAGACAGTATGTTGGCTGTACTACTCGAGTGGTGAGAGAGAGAATAAGGCAACATTTGTCTGATATAAAAAGATCCCACCTCTCGTCAGAACTAGCCAAACATTTTGTCACACAACATAATAGTCTCAACAACACCATGAGATGGATTGTAATTGAAAAGGTAAAAAATTTGTCTCGAGGAGGTAATATAGTCAAATTACTCCATAAGAGAGAGGCATTTTGGATTTTCACCTTGTCTACTCAAACACCCAATGGATTTAATTCTGTTTTTGATATCATAAATTATTGGGAATGAATACTATGTATCGCTTGGGTTATGTTGAGTCAGGTGAATGTTCACTTATAACAGCTCCTCTTTAATTAATATGTGAGTTAAGAGAAATGTAAGGAAATAGAATAGAGAAGGCACTAGGTTTCAACAGTAGGAATTGCTTGAGCTGCAAAGTTTACAGTTAATTAATTTCTAGTCTTGATCTCTTGGCATACAATGGTATGCTCCTTTTTGTATGTTCTTTGACTATGGTATTCTTTCAAGTGATTACTACATTAATTCTTTATGAAATTGCTCAGAATGAGACGTATTGTAATAAATCCCTATAACTTCCTTCTAATACCTGTAGCGCTACTATAACATAAAGTTTTGCTAGGCTAAGGTTATATATTGTAGGTTTAAACTAATAGGGTATATTATACTATATCATTAAAGTTGGGCTAATGTACTGGCAAAGATATCGTTGATAATAACTAAGGAGCATACCATTTATTCGTGCACATTGTGATCATAGCTCAATGTTTATGCTTATTTTATTGTTTATAGCATTTTCATGTATTGTTAGCAACATCTTTGACATTTCTTAAAATTTCCTTATATGTACAGTATACAATTATTGATAATAATAATATAAGTGTGTTTGCTACAGACTTAGATCGGTAGTTTTACATAGTATATTCTGCACATAAATGGATACTATGTTAAACAAACTGTGTTTATTTGGATAATATGTATCTCCTTAAGAAAGATTTAGGAAGCTTATCATGTGACTAAAGTAATCAACCAATGTATGTAAAGGCTTTCGTTTAAATAGAATTGTGTTTTAACCTGAGGTTATGTCTATGATTAAGGCGTTTGTGCCGAGACATGTCAGACCAACCTAATTGACTTTTTTAATCATTGGTAAATAATGCTTTGTTTTTATATCACGTCTGGGAGTACTGCCAGTTTTATTGGTAATATATATATATATAATAGCCAAGATGTGCACTCTCAGCTTCCATCATCTGCCAGGGTGCTAGTGATGTACATAAGAGTAGAGAAGAAAAACTTGCACTCACTGGAGAGTACTGCCAGTTTTATTGGTAATCTGATATGGAATATCTCCTCTCATACTTGGTGTCTCTCACACGTTATTGAGCAGCAGCAGCAGTTTCCTGTGCGATTTAACAGTGGTCAGGTGAGCAGGTGATTTGAGTGTAGAGGCTATGGTTGCAGATTGGGAAGGAGGAGCAGACTGGTTGTACTTGTAACGTTCCCGACCGACTACTGAGCAAGAGGACAGCCAAAGAAACCTACCTAATTGGCACACAAGGGAAGGAGCCTGGAGGTGGAAACGAGTAATACCTGGGGGACCGGTGGTTATCCGGGCTCTGAGGAGACAACACCGTCTAGTACACCAAGTAAGGCGATCATCTCTAACCCCACAAACTTGCTGCAAGGTAGGAGCTCAGAACTGGGCTGGCTGTGTTTGACATTGCTTTAATTTGATGTCTATTGGGACTTTACCTATATGCTTTGTAATATTCTCAACCTACACATAGCTGACCTTCATTTACCTGCCACGTACACATTACACCATTATGTTTGAGCTTGGTTCAAATGTCACCGTATTTTTGTGAAGCTTATATATATATATATATATATATATATATATATATATATATATATATATATATATATATATACATCAGTGATTTATATTTATTAATTACCACCTCTAAACACTATATGCTTGCATATTTCTTTATTGTAAGCAAGTGTGTATTGACCGAAACTTATTTTACTGTTTCTGGTGCCAGTCATCCTAGACAAATATATATATAAAATATGTGTAC
The DNA here is from genome assembly GCF_027579735.1 of Bombina bombina. Lineage (NCBI taxonomy): Eukaryota > Metazoa > Chordata > Amphibia > Anura > Bombinatoridae > Bombina > Bombina bombina. The sequence continues at coordinate 875,888,977 of NC_069504.1, forward strand.
TTATGTGTGCATAAGTATATATACTGTATATATATTTAGAGACATATAAACACATAAATATATGTACACATATAAAGAAGTGTATTGGAGCCCTATATATCTGTATATATATCTAACAACGTAAATAAGAGAGTAGAAACCTAAAATACAGGTAACTAAAAGTCTAGGCAAAAGAAAGCACAACTGTATATAATAAATAAGAGACAAGGGCGAATTCTTGAAATACAAATAGATTTAATAAAGTTACACTAAAAAAGTGCATACATCCAAACATACAATCACATACATCCAGGGATATAGAAGATGCATAAAAATGTCAGATGGGCCGTGCAGGGGACTGGTGCACCAGTATACAAAAATAGGCAAATGTTCATCACTTTGCATGTATAGGTAATATATAATTGTAATCCAAAGTATAGTGCGTGTCCTTAAAGATGCACGGACCAAGTGGATACAGTCTTACCCCTTCGTGTCTAAATGTACATAGTAGCGTGAGATCATCAGGAGTCAAGGGGAGCTTACCCTCGCCGCGTCTTTTTCACAGGCATGTGTAAAGTGCAAATAGATAACAGTTCATTAGAATACCTGTCTTTTTCACGCGGTTGCTCTACCCTGAATTGTAGCTCCTGAGACACTGAAATTTCCAGATGAGACAAGGGGTAGACCACAGTCAGGCAAAAGGTCCTCTGACAAAGTGCTGCAAACCGACGAGTCTTAAAGCTCGTTTCACTCCTTTCAATACGGCAGCATGGAGCTTCTTCCGGGTGCTGACGTCACGTCAGTGGCTGTGCTGATTTATAGGAATTTGGCCGCACTGGTAATGAATGTCATTGGTAGAGAAATCTGTCATTCAAAACGGCTTTGATACTTTGTAGCAACATTTTGCTTTTTTGTAGATCAGTACAGCAAGGGGTTATATACAAGGATACATTTATGTTTAAACACTCATGCTTGCATACTTACATTCGATACATAGGAAGATTATATTATACATATAATCTGTTATATTACTAGTGTGTGTGTATGTTAAGATTGCGTGATAAAGACTATGTTTTTTGGTATTTAGTATTACAATTACGCCATTCATAATTTTTTAATTTTTGATACTACCAAAGACTATGTAGTTACACACAGAATGATGTGCACATATCCACAGAGGATTAAACTAAAAATGAAGCAAACTCTAATTTTTCATTGAGGCCATGAGGTGCTAAGGTATTTAGTTTATATATCCATTTTGTTTCTTTGCGTAGAAGGATATTGTCAATATCCCCGCCCCGCATGCTAAGTTTCACAGATTCAATTCCAATGAAATTCAAATCATCAGTTTTAGATTCATGAAATTGTGCATAGTGTCTTGCCACAGGGCTGTCAATATTGCATTGTTTAATATCGTCCCTATGTTCAGAAATTCGTGAGCGAAGTTCTCTGAAAGTTTTACCAACGTAAAAACTTTTACAGGAACAGTAAAGTAAATATATAACTCCTTTTGTGGAGCAATTAATGAAGGAGTTGATTTTATATATATGTCCTGTATTTGTATTAAAGGTTTTACTTCTCTGCATATATTGACAGCAGACACAGTGGCCACATGGAGTGCTGCCTACAATTTTCTGTGCATTTTGTTCCAACCAATTATAGGTTGGAACTTTATTGAATTCACTTTTAACCAAAATGTCTTTTAGATTATTGCAACGCCTTGCAGTCATCTGTGGATAGTCTCCTACATATTGGTGAAGTGTTGTATCATTAGTTAGTAAATGCCAGTTTTTATTCAGAGTGTCTTTTACCTTGCTCCAATGGGCATTATATTTAGTAATGAACCTGATCTTGTTTTCTTCATTTGTGTCATCTCTGTTTTTACATTTATATAACAGGTCTTTTCTTTGGTGTTGGGAAGCTCTATAAAGAGCTCTCTTAATGCACCTTTTGGAGTAGCCTCTATCATGGAATCGGGTCGCCATCTCTTTGGCTTGTTTTTTAAAAGTTTTTTCATCAGAACATATTCTACGAAGCCGCAGAAATTGTCCATAGGGGATGCCCTTTTTCAAATTTGTGGGGTGGTGGCTCGACCCCAGGAGGAGGCTATTGGTTGCCGTGGGTTTACGAAAGACTTCTGTCTCAATTTTCCCTTCTTTTTTGCTAATTTTCAAATCCAGAAAATCAATTGAGTTTAAGTCATGATTACAGGTGAGAAAAATGTTACGGTCATTACAGTTCAAAAGAGAAATGAATTTCATCAATTCATCCTTAGTGCCATCCCATAATAGCAGAATATCATCAACATATCTGATCCAGAGGGTCACATGTGCATCAACCACTTCGGAGTAGTCCCCAAATACAATTTGGTTCTCCCAGCCGCCAAGGTGTAAACAGGCGTAGGTTGGTGCACATGTGGCCCCCATGGCAGTACCTTGTATCTGTTTGTAGCACTTTGCATCAAAGATGAAGATATTGTTGTCCAGCACAAATTTTAATAAGTCAATTACAAATTTGGTATGTTTCTTATAACCGAGACCCCTTGTATTAAGAAATTCTTCACATGTTTTAAGACCCACATCATGCGGGATAGAGGAGTATAGGGATTCAACATCCAGGGACACTAAAATAGTGTCTTCCTGAATGTTGATCCCATCCAGTTTTTTTATTACGTCTGTTGAGTCTTGTACGAAAGTACGAAGATCATTGACAAATGGCTGTAAAAAATGATCTCCATATTTACTTATTCCTTCCGTAGGACCTCCTATCCCTGATATTATGGGACGTCCCGGAGGGTTGGTGAGGGATTTATGTAGTTTGGGAGTCCAGTAAAATACTGGAATTTTAGGTTTTTGGTTGAATAGAAAGCTAAACTCATGGCTAGTGATTAAATTATTTCTTCGAGCATCATTTAGCATGAAAAGTAATTCGTTATGGGATTTGTGGAATTCATCAATTGAGGATTTTGAATATTGTTTAGGATCTGATAGCTGTCTCATGGCCTCTTTAATGTAGAGGTCCTGATTAAGGATGACAATATTGCCGCCCTTGTCGGCCGGCTTTATGATAAGTTCAGAGTGTCTAGTAAGCTCATTAAGGGCTTTACGTTCCCGTTTGGTGAGATTATCGTTAACAATGCCTGTACTTTCGATTTTCATTAGATCAGCCGTAACGTTTTGTACAAAAACGGAAATATTGGGGATAGATGAAAAAGAGGGCATGTAGGTAGATTTTTTCTTAAAGTTAGTTTTAGGGTGTATGTCAGTAATTTCATTACTTTGTTCAGAGAACAAGGTTTCTAGATTATGGAGTGCCTCTGTTTCTTGTCTACAAGACAAATCTAACTGAGTCTTAGGAGTCATAATCTTTTTTAATGCTAACTTCCTTGCAAAAAGGTGTAAGTCTTTAGTGACCTCAAATAGGTCTAAGCTATTAGTAGGGCAGAAACTGAGGCCCTTTTCTAATACTTTAATGTGTTCACAATTCAAAGGGAAGGATGAGAGATTAACTATACCCATTTTTTGTGAGTGTGGATAGGGGCCTAATAGAGATTTATTTTCTACTAGTTGTATCTCAGACGGTTTCTTGTCATCATGTATTGACTTTGATGTCGTCTGTTCTCTCTCCCTCTCATTCCTCTCCTTTCCTGAGGCCTCCCCGTGCCTCTTCTTCCCTCCTCGTCTGGTCCTACCCCTAAAGGGTGTACCTGTGAGGTATTTTCGTTATTGTTTTTATTTTCCCCATCAGAATCCATATCGGAATTATCAGTACCTGAATCATAATAGTTTCGAGAATTAATGTGATTTCTATAGATGTAGATTTTATTTTTTCTATAGTCTTCCTGGTCCCTTATTAGTTTCCTTCTTTTGCGTGATTTTATTTCGCTTTGTAGTTTCTCAATAAGTTTTTGTGTTTCTTTATTTACTTTGTCAAATGATGAATCATTTTCAAATTTATTAAGAGTGCTACTCACCCTGTTTTTCTTGTGTCTTACATTTATCTAGCTCCATTTAAGAGTAATTCCCTTACCCTGGAGTTTCTGAGTATGCACCTTGTTGATAATAAAAAGTTAATTAACTATTAGAATTTAAACTTTACCTTAAATATAATCGTATTACACTAATTTATTCTGCGATTCTTGCAGCTTTTTCATATTCTATCACTTTTTGATACCACACTTAGACATGGCATTTAAATTATCAGAGGAACGTTGGTCCACTGATATCAATGAAGCATTTACACTAACAGGAGATGTGCAGATAGAAGCAGAGGATGATGCTATCCATGACGTTATTTCTGCTTTTAAGCTTTATAAAAAAAGACTAACCAAACAGATTAAAATTAAATGGGAGCATCAAAGCCTTAGCAATTATTTAAAAATGGAAATAATTCCAAGAGGCCTTAGGATACGTTTAGATCCAGGTATTAATCTGAGAGGTTTAGATGCAGATAATGACTTCATAACTAAGTGGAATGAAATATTAACCAAATGTTCATTGGATCTCATTGCACTAATAATAGAAGAAGACAGTAAGAAACTTGAGAAATGTAAAACAGACGTAGATGATATCTATGAATGTTTACATAAATTTGAAAATGATTCATCATTTGACAAATTAAATAAAGAAACACAAAAACTTATTGAGAAACTACAAAGCGAAATAAAATCACGCAAAAGAAGGAAACTAATAAGGGACCAGGAAGACTATAGAAAAAATAAAATCTACATCTATAGAAATCACATTAATTCTCGAAACTATTATGATTCAGGTACTGATAATTCCGATATGGATTCTGATGGGGAAAATAAAAACAATAACGAAAATACCTCACAGGTACACCCTTTAGGGGTAGGACCAGACGAGGAGGGAAGAAGAGGCACGGGGAGGCCTCAGGAAAGGAGAGGAATGAGAGGGAGAGTGAACAGACGACATCAAAGTCAATACATGATGACAAGAAACCGTCTGAGATACAACTAGTAGAAAATAAATCTCTATTAGGCCCCTATCCACACTCACAAAAAATGGGTATAGTTAATATCTCATCCTTCCCTTTGAATTGTGAACACATTAAAGTATTAGAAAAGGGCCTCAGTTTCTGCCCTACTAATAGCTTAGACCTATTTGAGGTCACTAAAGACTTACACCTTTTTGCAAGGAAGTTAGCATTAAAAAAGATTATGACTCCTAAGACTCAGATAGATTTGTCTTGTAAACAAGAAACAGAGGCACTCCATAATCTAGAAACCTTGTTCTCTGAACAAAGTAATGAAATTACTGACATACACCCTAAAACTAACTTTAAGAAAAAATCTACCTACATGCCCTCTTTTTCATCTATCCCCAATATTTCCGTTTTTGTACAAAACGTTACGGCTGATCTAATGAAAATCGAAAGTGCAGGCATTGTTAACGATAATCTCACCAAACGGGAACGTAAAGCCCTTAATGAGCTTACTAGACACTCTGAACTTATCATAAAGCCGGCCGACAAGGGCGGCAATATTGTCATCCTTAATCAGGACCTCTACATTAAAGAGGCCATGAGACAGCTATCAGATCCTAAACAATATTCAAAATCCTCAATTGATGAATTCCACAAATCCCATAACGAATTACTTTTCATGCTAAATGATGCTCGAAGAAATAATTTAATCACTAGCCATGAGTTTAGCTTTCTATTCAACCAAAAACCTAAAATTCCAGTATTTTACTGGACTCCCAAACTACATAAATCCCTCACCAACCCTCCGGGACATCCCATAATATCAGGGATAGGAGGTCCTACGGAAGGAATAAGTAAATATGTAGATCATTTTTTACAGCCATTTGTCAATGATCTTCGTACTTTCGTACAAGACTCAACAGACGTAATAAAAAAACTGGATGGGATCAACATTCAGGAAGACACTATTTTAGTGTCCCTGGATGTTGAATCCCTATACTCCTCTATCCCGCATGATGTGGGTCTTAAAACATGTGAAGAATTTCTTAATACAAGGGGTCTCGGTTATAAGAAACATACCAAATTTGTAATTGACTTATTAAAATTTGTGCTGGACAACAATATCTTCATCTTTGATGCAAAGTGCTACAAACAGATACAAGGTACTGCCATGGGGGCCACATGTGCACCAACCTACGCCTGTTTACACCTTGGCGGCTGGGAGAACCAAATTGTATTTGGGGACTACTCCGAAGTGGTTGATGCACATGTGGCCCTCTGGATCAGATATGTTGATGATATTCTGCTATTATGGGATGGCACTGAGGATGAATTGATGAAATTCATTTCTCTTTTGAACTGTAATGACCGTAACATTTTTCTCACCTGTAATCATGACTTAAACTCAATTGATTTTCTGGATTTGAAAATTAGCAAAAAAGAAGGGAAAATTGAGACAGAAGTCTTTCGTAAACCCACGGCAACCAATAGCCTCCTCCTGGGGTCGAGCCACCACCCCACAAATTTGAAAAAGGGCATCCCCTACGGACAATTTCTGCGGCTTCTTAGAATATGTTCTGATGAAAAAACTTTTAAAAAACAAGCCAAAGAGATGGCGACCCGATTCCATGATAGAGGCTACTCCAAAAGGTGCATTAAGAGAGCTCTTTATAGAGCCTCCCAACACCAAAGAAAAGACCTGTTATATAAATGTAAAAACAGAGATGACACAAATGAAGAAAACAAGATCAGGTTCATTACTAAATATAATGCCCATTGGAGCAAGGTAAAAGACACTCTGAATAAAAACTGGCATTTACTAACTAATGATACAACACTTCACCAATATGTAGGAGACTATCCACAGATGACTGCAAGGCGTTGCAATAATCTAAAAGACATTTTAGTTAAAAGTGAATTCAATAAAGTTCCAACCTATAATTGGTTGGAACAAAATGCACAGAAAATTGTAGGCAGCACTCCATGTGGCCACTGTGTCTGCTGTCAATATATGCAGAGAAGTAAAACCTTTAATACAAATACAGGACATATATATAAAATCAACTCCTTCATTAATTGCTCCACAAAAGGAGTTATATATTTACTTTACTGTTCCTGTAAAAGTTTTTACGTTGGTAAAACTTTCAGAGAACTTCGCTCACGAATTTCTGAACATAGGGACGATATTAAACAATGCAATATTGACAGCCCTGTGGCAAGACACTATGCACAATTTCATGAATCTAAAACTGATGATTTGAATTTCATTGGAATTGAATCTGTGAAACTTAGCATGCGGGGCGGGGATATTGACAATATCCTTCTACGCAAAGAAACAAAATGGATATATAAACTAAATACCTTAGCACCTCATGGCCTCAATGAAAAATTAGAGTTTGCTTCATTTTTAGTTTAATCCTCTGTGGATATGTGCACATCATTCTGTGTGTAACTACATAGTCTTTGGTAGTATCAAAAATTAAAAAATTATGAATGGCGTAATTGTAATACTAAATACCAAAAAACATAGTCTTTATCACGCAATCTTAACATACACACACACTAGTAATATAACAGATTAGATGTATAATATAATCTTCCTATGTATCGAATGTAAGTATGCAAGCATGAGTGTTTAAACATAAATGTATCCTTGTATATAACCCCTTGCTGTACTGATCTACAAAAAAGCAAAATGTTGCTACAAAGTATCAAAGCCGTTTTGAATGACAGATTTCTCTACCAATGACATTCATCTACCAAGAGAGGGGGAGAGAGCGCAAAAGAGAGGGGGAGAGAGCGCAAAAGAGAGGGGGGAGAGAGAGCGGAAAAGAGAGAGGGGGAAGAGCGCAAAAGATAGGGGGGAGAGAGAGGACAAAAGAGAGGGGAGAGAGAGAGGGGGGAGAGAGCACAAAAAAGATGGGGGAGAGAGAGAGCGCAAAAGAGATTGGAGAGAGAGCAAAAGAGAGGGGGGAGAGAGAGTGCAAAAGAGGGGGAAGAGAGAGCGCAATAGAGAGGGGGAGAGAGCGTAAAAGAGAGGGGGAGAGAGCGCAAAAGAGAGGGGGGAGAGAGAGCGGAAAAGAGAGAGGGGGAAGAGCGCAAAAGAGAGGGGGAGAGAGAGGGCAAAAGAGAGGGGAGAGAGCGCAAAAGAGAGGGGGAGAGAGAGCACAAAAGAGAGGGGGAGAGAGCGCAAAAGAGAGGGGAGAGAGAGCGCAAAAGAGAGGGGGGAGAGAGAGCGCAAAAGAGAGGGGGAGAGAGCGCAAAAGAGAGGGGAGAGATAGAGGGGGGAGAGAGCACAAAAGAGATGGGGGAGAGAGAGAGCGCAAAAGAGATTGGGGAGAGAGAGCGGAAAAGAGAGAGGGGGAAGAGCGCAAAAGAGAGGGGGAGAGAGAGGGCAAAAGAGAGGGGAGAGAGCGCAAAAGAGAGGGGGAGAGAGAGCACAAAAGAGAGGGGGAGAGAGCGCAAAAGAGAGGGGAGAGAGAGCGCAAAAGAGAGGGGAGAGAGAGAGGGGGGAGAGAGCACAAAAGAGATGGGGGAGAGAGAGAGCGCAAAAGAGATTGGGGAGAGAGAGCGCAAAAGAGGGGGAAGAGAGAGCGCAATAGAGAGGGGGAGAGAGAGCAAAAGAGAGGGGGGAGAGAGAGCGGAAAAGAGAGAGGGGGAAGAGTGCAAAAGAGAGGGGGGAGAGAGAGGACAAAAGAGAGGGGAGAGAGAGAGGGGGAGAGAGCGCAAAAGAGATGGGGGAGAGAGAGAGCGCAAAAGAGATTAGAGAGAGAGAGAGCAAAAGAGAGGGGGGTGAGAGTGCAAAAGAGGGGGAAGAGAGAGCGCAATAGAGAGGGGGAGAGAGCGTAAAAGAGAGGGGGAGAGAGTGCAAAAGAGAGGGGGAGAGAGCGGAAAAGAGAGAGGGGGAAGAGCACAAAAGAGAGGGGGAGAGGGCAAAAGAGAGGGGATAGAGCGCAAAAGAGAGGGGGAGAGAGAGCACAAAAGAGAGGGGGAGAGAGCGCAAAAGAGAGGGGAGAGAGAGTGCAAAAGAGAGTGGAGAGAGAGCGCAAAAGAGAGGGGAGAGAGAGAGGGGGGAGAGAGCACAAAAGAGATGGGGGAGAGAGAGAGCGCAAAAGAGATTGGGGAGAGAGAGCGCAAAAAAGAGGGGGAGAGAGCGCAAAAGAGAGGGGGGACAGAGAGCGGAAAAGTGAGAGGGGGAAGAGTGCAAAAGAGAGGGGGGAGAGAGAGGGCAAAAGAGAGGGGGGAGAGAGCGCAAAAGAGAGGGGGGAGAGAGAGCACAAAAGAGAGGGGGGAGAGAGAGCACAAAAGAGAGGGGAGAGAGAGCGCAAAAGAGAGGGGAGAGAGAGAGGGGGAGAGAGTGCAAAAGGGATGGGGGAGAGAGAGAGCGCAAAAGAGATGGGGGAGAGAGAGAGCACAAAAGAGAGGGGGAGAGAGAGAGCGCAAAAGAGAGGGGGAGAGAGAGCGCAAAAGAGAGGGGGAGAGAGAGAGCTCAAAAGAGAGGGGGGAGAGAGCGCAAAAGAGAGGGGGGAGAGAGCGCAAAAGAGAGGGGGAGAGAGAGAGCGCAAAAGAGAGGGGGAGAGAGAGAGCTCAAAAGAGAGGGGGGAGAGAGCTTAAAAGAGAGGGGGAGAGAGAGAGCAAAAGAGAAGGGGGAGAGAGAGAGTAAAAGAGAGGGGGAAGGAGAGAGCTGCAAAAAATGTACTGCAAAAAATGGCCCATGTGAACGGGCTTTAGGACTAGTATATATATATATATATATATTTATATATATATATACTGTATATTTATATGCATTTATGAATAAGCATATTCCTCTATGTGAAGAACATTGGAATGTTAAATATTTATAATTTCATGTCGGGTTAGCGCACTTGAGAATATGTGATCGGGTTTGAAGGTGAGTAGGGTGTTTTTGTTCCATTGACTTCTATGGGGGGAATACATTACCACACACACAATATCCTACGTTTGGCTTTTTACGTTAGCGTGCAAGCGAAAACAGTTTACTTTCAACTCATAATACGATCGCAAACCGACCCGTGTTTCTAGGGAAGTACTCCACTTGTAATCTAGCCCATAATCTTTTACACAAAGTATTAAGCATTACCATAATAGAAAGCTTTTACCAATGAGTTGTTCTACAGCATTGGTTTTCAAACCTGTCCTTAGGTTTCCCTAACAGGCCACATTTTGAGGATATCTGAACTGGAGCACAGGTAATATAATCAGCTGATTAGTAAACATGGTTATTTTACCTGCTCTCATCCAAGGTAATCCTGAAAACCTGGCCTGTTAGGGAGGCCGGAGGACAGGTTTGAAAACCAGTGTTCTACATTATCCCTTTATTATGCAATACAATTTAAAGGAACACTTGGGGGTCGATTTATTAAGCAGCTGATGCTGCTCCTTAACTTCTCTGCCACCTTTTAGGTGGATGATTGACGGCCCCTGCTAGCGGCCAATTGGCCGCCAGTGAGCAGGAGGAGTAAATTAGAAAGTTGCTTAAAATTGAATGCCCTATCTGAATCATGAAAGTTTAATTTTGACTAGACTATCCCTTTAAATATGTTAGAATGGGAACATACACACTTATATTTAGCTATTTACGTCTCTGAAATGAAGAGAGTTCACTCTCTCCTGTTTTTCTTGGCACAACAGAGATAACCCCCAAATATAACAAAATTGAAATTTTATCTATGATGAGCCAAGTCAGTGTTTTCGATTAGCCCAAAAGACACTAAACTAATTCCTCAAATCAAAGCAGATGTTCTGGTCTCCGTACAAAAAAAGAATAATTAAAGAACTGCAAAACTTCTTATCCAGAAAAAATCTGAATAAAGGAACAATAAGCAGATATCCAAAGAGATATAATTGACAGGCAATGAACCCATAGGCTTAGAACTCCATACTATGACACAACATGATATCCACTAAGATGACATTATTAGGCTTCTACTAAACAAAACTGAGGATCTCAATAACACAGGAAGACGAGGGTCTGCTCTTCTGTCTATTCCCAGAGTTTGTAAGTCATTCAGCTCTCCATGGATACTAAAAACCTGGAAGGAAATCTGTTTGCAGCAGAGTTTACACTGGATAAAGATGTACAGTGTCTTATGTCAGAAACCATTAGGGAATGTACATCCTTATGATGCTAAAGATTGCTTTATATATTTAATGATAAAAAATTGTTGGACTCTTCCAGAATAAATAAAATATTACTTATGCTGGAATTATTTTAAACATATTTGCTTTTTATGCCCAGCCACTCTACAGAACAGAACTCACATTTAATACCATCATTATAAAAGTCAACAATATGCCTTACATATACGGTTACCCTCTTAGCTTGATAGTTAAATGTAATGCGAAAAGTAGAAGCGCTAGTGTGGCTTCCGCATCTTAAAATTAGTAAAAGAGGTGGTTTGTTATTTTTTTTTAAAAATTAGATCTAAAAAAAATTGGTTTTTAAATTTCACACATCTAAATCTCACACATCTCTGCACCAGACCTATCTCCTTCCTTGCTAACCCGTGTCACTAACTGTCTTTTCTGCACCAGACCTATCTCCTTCCTTGCTAACCCGTGTCAACTCACTAACTGTCTTTCTCACATCTCTTCCTGGATGTCCTCTCACTACCTCAAGCTAAATCTCTCCAAAACTGAGCTCCTTATTTTCCCCCCTTCTTCCAAAATCTCCACCCCCAATCTCTCTATAACTGTCGACAACTCCATCATCACCCCTACCCCGCATGCCCGATGTCTCAGGGTCACATTTGACTCAGATCTTTCTTTCACTCCTTGGCTAAAGCCTGCCGCTTCCACCTCAAAAATATCTCTAAAATTAGACACTTCCTTACACAAGACACAACTAAGATTTTAATCCACTCTCTCATCCTTTCCTGCTTCAATTACTGCAACTCTGTCCTCTCTGGTCTCCCCACCTGCCGCCTAGCTCCTTTACAATCCATAATTAATACCTCTGCCAGGCTCATCTTCCATACACGTCACTATTCATCTGCTGCACCTCTCTGCCAATCCCTTCACTGGCTTCCTCTTGCCTCTAGGATCAAACACAAAATTCTCACTCTGACATACAAAGCCCTCAACTGCACTGCTCCCCCCTATATCTCAGACCTTGTTTCCAGATACCTCCTACTCTCCTCCACTCATGTTACCGCATCACACTCCTATTTACAGGACTTCTCCAGACTGGCTCCCATCTTGTGCAACTCTCTGCCTCACTCCACAAGACTCTCCCCTAATTTTGAAAGCTTTAAGCGCTCCCTAAAGACTACTGTTCAGGGATGCATACAACCTACGCTAACCTTTCTTTATACCAGTTCCTCTCCTCCATTGCTATCCCCTGAACCCCCTTAGCATGTAAGCCTAAGAGTCCAGCTGTTTGTAGATCACCTTCTTAAAAGCTGACTACAACAGAGCAACTCTTGGCAGGGCCCTCTACCCATTTGATCCCTATAAATGTTTTGTTGTACTCCGCATTTGTTAATAGCACTGCAGTATCTGTTGGCGCTCTACAAATAACCGATAATAATAATAATAAAAGATTGATCTCACCAGACTGATGTTCACATTCAAAAGTAAAATTCAAGATTAGGTGTGTATCCTCACAGGTGAAAGTTGCTAGCACTATCCCATAGAATGTAATAGACAATAGACAAGGGCTGTGTTTCTGGCGAGTCTTCAGACTTGCCAGAAACACAAGTAATGGAGCAGCGGTCTAAAGGCTGCTGCTTTATAACCCTGTCCGCCTGCTTTGATGAGGCAGACAGGAATCGCCACAATACAACCGATCGAGTACGATCGGGTTGATTGACACCTCCCTGCTGGCGGAATCTGCAGGGGGCGGCGTTGCTGCTGGTGCAATGCTGAATACGGAGAGCGTATTGCTCTCCGCATTCAGCGGTGTCTGTCAGACCTGATCCGCACTGTCGGATCAGGTCCGACAGACATATGATAATTCGGCCTCATAGCATGAATCTCACTCATGCTTCAAGACTTCATTCTAAGGGCACCTGGCATCACTTTAAATAGTAATAACTGTGACCTAAACTTGTCTATGAAAAACTGTGTGAAATAGATACATAAATATTCCTTCTATTCTCCAAATCTACAATCAGTGTTTTGTGCAATAGCATTTCAAAATAAGGCCTAGATCACAAGTGGAGCTCTACTGATAGAGTAGGGTGCGCTATAAATATTGCAGGGCCATGCTATGATTAGCACGCAATCTGGTAAGTCCATGGTAAAACAGAATTGGCCTAGCGCATTTTCAGGTTAGAGCGTAATCGAAAGCCAAACAGGCTGTTGTAGCACACCCCTTAGAAATCTATGGGGAAAGGGACTGACCTCCAGATGTTAGCGAGTCTAAAACTTTCACTTGATGAAAAACTTTTACTTTCAAAATGTTATATGAGCTCAAGAAGAGAAGCGCTATTGATTTAACTTGAGTGAGGTAAACACTCAATAGCACTAATATTTTTGCACTCTACTTGTAATCTAAGTGTTTCTCAATTAAAGCTAAAGAAAATGTAGCAGCGTATCATGTCCACCAGACATTAATAAATCGGCCCTAGGTCTCCACTTCACAGTAACCGAGCTTGCACAAATATAGACTGCGCTTTAGCGAACGAGTTTACTTTCAACCTGTGCTAACAATAGTGTCCCACTTGAAATCTGTCCCTTTATTGGAATTCTTGCCATTATCATTTGGGAACCTGTAGCCTGGCAGTATAATTCATATGTGCTGATACAAACTCTAAAATAGTGTGATCATAAAACTGGCTGAAAAAAATCTAGTTTCTCCAGAATATAACAATACTTCATTATATGCATCTTATTTAATAAACTTAAAAATCTATTGAACAAAGGACAGATTGTTGATTTAGAGAAAAGAAACAGTATTTATGTATTCTTTTAATTAAATAAGGCACACTTTATTTATAGACCGGTTTGGGTAGTTTTGCTGACACAATTATTATTACTGCACTTTATATTTGTGATTATCCCTATACTTTTTTAATTTAAATATTACTTAGATATAGTTAGACAATAATATTTTTTTTTTTAAAAACTGTGAAATTATTTTCATATACAGCAGTATGTTTGATTTAAAACTAAATAAAGGCCTCCATTACATATGCAGCGTCACCCGCAAAATCCGGCGACGCCGGTTTTTGCGCAATTTTGGTATCACATATACGGAGTAACATAGAAGTTATGAGCGTATATTTCACCCATCGTCCGCAATATTTTCTCCCATAAGCTAACATAGAAAAGAAGCGCAATTTGGTATCGAATATCCAGCGCAAGGACTTACGTGGCGAAAATGGAGAAATCTTACTCCATTTTCACCTCGCCATAAAAAGCAGCCGTAGCAAGCCTTGCGCTGAGTATGGGAGCACTGTAACTCCCTAAAATGCCTGCAAAAAAAACTAACACCTAACGCATGCGCAATCTCTATCTACCTGTCAACCGCAATCCCCCACCGCAATAACTAATAAAGTGTATTAACCCCTAAACCACCATAGCCCACAACGCAATAAACCTATTCTAGTATTAACCCCTAAACCACCATAGCCCACATAGCCTATTAAATCTATTAACCCCTACTCTGCCGCCGCCAACGTCGCCGCCACTGTAATAAAGTTATTAACCCCTAAACCTAAGTCTAACCCTAACACCCCCCTAACTTAATTATTATTTAAATAAATATAAATAATATTACCATCATTAACTAAAGTATTCCTATTTAAAACTAAATACTTACCTGTAAAATAAACCCTAAGATAGCTACAATATAATTAATAATTACATTGTAGCTATTTTAGGATTTATTTTTATTTTACAGGCAACTTTGTATTTATTTTAACTAGGTACAATAGCTATTAAATAGTTAATAACTATTTAATAGCTACCTAGTTAAAATAATTACAAATTTACCTGTAAAATAAAACCTAACCTAAGTTACAATTACACCTAACACTACACTATCATTAAATTAATTAAATAAATTAACTACAATTACCTAAAATTAAATACAATAAAATAAAATAAACTATAGTACAAAAAAACACTAAATTACAGAAAATAGAAAATGTTTACAAGAAGTTTAAACTAATTACACCTAATATAAGCCCCCTAATAAAATAAAAAGCCCCCCAAAATAATAAAATGCCCTACCCTATACTAAAATACAAATAGCCCTTTAAAGGTTTTTTTGCGGGGCATTGCCCCAAAGTAATCAGCTCTTTTACTTGAAAAAAAAGAATACAATACCCCCCAACATTACAACCCACCACCCACACACCCCTACTCTAAAACCCACCCAACCCCCCCTTAAAAAAACCTAACACTAACCTCCTGAAGATCACCCTACCTTGAGCCGTCTTCACCCAGCCGGGCCAAAGTCCTCCAAGAAGCCGGGCACAAGTGGTCCTCCATCCGGCAGAAGTCTTCATCCGATCGGGGTAGAAGAGGTCCTCCATAAAGCAGAAGTCTTCATCCAAGCGGCATCTTCCATCTTCAAGACATCCGACGCGGAACATCCTCCTCGGCCGACGACTACCCGACGAATGACGGTTCCTTTAAATGACGTCATCCAAGATGGCATCCCTCAAATTCCGATTAAGGTAGGAAAGATCCAATTGGCTGATCCAATCAGCCAATCGGATTGACCTCGCATTCTATTAGCTGTTCCGATCAGCCAATAGAATGCGAGGTCAATCCGATTGGCTGATTGGATCAGCCAATTGGATTGAACTTCAATCCGAATGGCTGATTGAATCAGCCAATCGGATTTTTCCTACCTTAATTCTGATTGGCTGATAGAATCCTATCAGCCAATCGGAATTCGAGGGACGTCATCTTGGATGACGTCATTTAAAGGAACGGTCATTCGTCGGGTAGTCGTCGGCCGAGGAGGATGTTCCGTGTTGGATGTCTTGAAGATGGAGCCGTTCCTCATCGGATGGATGAAGATAGAAGATGCCGCTTGGATGAAGACTTCTGCCGGATGGAGGACCTCTTCTGCCCCGATCGGATGAAGACTTCTGCTGGATGGAGGACCACTTGTGCCCGGCTTCTTGGAGGACTTCGGCCCGGCTGGGTGAAGACGGCTCAAGGTAGGGTGATCTTCAGGGGGTTAGTGTTAGGTTTTTTTAAGGGGGGTTTGGGTGGGTTTTAGAGTAGGGTGTGTGTGGGGGGTGGGTTGTAATGTTGGGGGAGGGGTATTTTATTCTTTTTTTTCAGGTAAAAGAGCTGATTACTTTGGGGCAATGCCCAGCAATAAGCCCTTTTAAGGGCTATTTGTAATTTAGTATAGGGTAGGGCATTTTATTATTTTGGGGGGCTTTTTATTTTAGTAGGGGGCTTAGATTAGGTGTAATTAGTTTAAACTTCTTGTAATTTTTTTTTATTTTCTGTAATTTAGTGGGGGGGGGTTGTACTATAGTTTATTTTAGTTAATTGTATTTAATTTTAGGTAATTGTAGTTAATTTATTTAATTAATTTAATGATAGTGTAGTGTTAGGTGTAATTGTAACTTAGGTTAGGTTTTATTTTACAGGTAAATTTGTAATTATTTTAACTAGGTAGCTATTAAATAGTTATTAACTATTTAATAGCTATTGTACCTAGTTAAAATAAATACAAAGTTGCCTGTAAAATAAAAATAAATCCTAAAATAGCTACAATGTAATTATTAATTATATTGTAGCTATCTTAGGGTTTATTTTACAGGTAAGTATTTAGTTTTAAATAGGAATACTTTATTTAATAATAGTAATATTATTTAGATTTATTTAAATAATAATTTAGTTAGGGGGGTGTTAGGGTTAGACTTAGGTTTAGGGGTTAATAACTTTATTATAGTGGCGGCGACGTTGGCGGCGGCAGATTAGGGGTTAATAGATTTAATAGGCTATGTGGGCTATGGCGGTTTAGGGGTTAATACTAGAATAGGTTTATTGCGGTGTGGGCTATAGCGGTTTAGGGGTTAATAATTAGGCTTATTGCGTTGTGGGGGGTTGTCGGTCTAGGGGCTAATACATTTATTATTAGGAGTGAGAGGGGGATTGCGGATATTAGGGTTATACGCGTTGGGCTTATTTTTGGGAGGGGTGTTAGACAGTTACGGGAGATTTAAAATTTTAGTTAGTTTTCTTAGGTGCCGGCAGTTTCTAAAGTGCTGTAAGTCACTGGCGACTCCAGAAATTTGTACTTACGCTCATTTCTGGACATCGCTAGTTTATCTGACTTACGGCACTTAGGAAATGCCGGCGAAATAAATGTAATAGCTCGATGTGCGAGATGAAATTACAGGAGGCGCAGGTTTCCACGCTTGCGCCGAAACCTGCGCCGTATATCGGATCGCGGCCAAAATGTTTGAGCCAGCCTTGCCAGATGTACATTGGCGAGGTAAAACCAAAAGTTTCTTCACACAGAATCACTTTGACCTTTCTTGCACATACCTAGATATTTTTTATTATTATCATTTATTTGTATAGCGCCGCAAAATTCTGGGTACAGGCGTTTGTGATAAGATACAAAAACAAAACAGACTATAATGATCTAGTACAGGAGGAAGAGGGCCCTGCTCTGAAGAGCTTACAGTCTACAGTTTGAGGGTATAGAGGCATAAGGTTTGGGGTAGCTTGTAACGTGGTTTGTAGTAGCAGCAGTGAATCAGGGCACTTTAAGATTTATTTTGGTTAGGATGAAAAGGAGGGGAGAGATGGTAAGTCTTTCTGAATAGGTGGGTTTTCAAAGAGCATCTGAAGCTACACAAGGTTGGAGACAGTCTGATGGAGCGGAGTAGAGTTCCACAGGACAGGAGCAGCGTGTGAGAAGTCTTGGAGGGCGAGAGAGGGACATAGAGATAATAGGAGTGGAAAGATGTAGGTCAGAGGCTTATTGAAAAGGACGTGTTGGGGAGTATTTAGATATGATATGAGAGAGGAAATATAGTTGGGAGTGAGATTGTTAAAGGCTTTATAGGTTAGTGTTAATACTTTGAATTGTATTCTAAAGTGCATGGGTAACCAGTGTAGAGACTGGCAGAGCGGAGCAGCTGATGGAGATCAGCGACTTAGGTGGATGAGTCTAGCTGAAGCATTCAATATAGATTGGAGGGGGAGAGGCGGTGTTCGGGAAGGCCATTTTCAGTAGTCAATGAGTAACAAAATGAGGGAATTATTATTTTTGTAGTTTCTTGAATAAGGAAGGGTTAAATTCTGGAGATGTTGCGTAGACATGCACAGCAGGATTTGGCGAGCGCTTGTATTTGTGGAATGAATGTGAGTTCAGAGTCTTGTTATACCTCATTGCCAGTGTGCTTTATATATTTCAAAGAGGAATGGCAGCAAACGCTTATTCTCAGCAAATATTCCACAAGCACAACAAAAATCCCTAAGAGAGCTTATCATTTTTCAAAGATCCTTTATGATTTATAAATTATGAAAGAGACTTCACAGATTAGTGAGACAGCTCACAAGTCTATATGAGTCTAGGCCAATTTCTCTAAAGATGGCTCTACCACTGCTGTTGATCTTTCAATACACTCTTCTGAAGGAGATTTGTCACTTAGGGCTTTTACTTGTATACATTATTGATGAGTTAGCACGTTTTGCTTATCTGTATGTTACGTACCATGTTTTGTTTTGTGTCTGCGTCATTCTTTTTGTACCACCTATGCATAGAGGCCTATCTATCAAGCTCCGAATGGAGCTTGAAGGGCCGTGAAGTTATGGAGCAGCAGTCTAAAGACCGCTGCTCCATAACCCTGTCCGTCTGCTCTGATGAGGCGGACAGGAATCGCCACAATACAACCCGATCGAGTACGATCGGGTTGATTGACACCTCCCTGCTGGCGGCCCATTGGCCGCGAGTCTGCAGGGGGCGGCGTTGCACCAGCAGCTCTTGTGAGCTGCTGGTACAATGCTGAATACGGAGAGCGTATTGCTCTCCGCATTCAGCGATGTCTGTCGGACCTGATCCGCACTGTGGGATCAGGTCCGACAGACATATGATAATTCGGCCTCATAGTGTCTTTTTATTACTTCACTTGCATCAATTTCTTGGACTTTAAACTGTGTCTTGAGTCATAAGAGAGACTTTTTGGGAGAACATTTTGCTTTAAAATTTGACGCACCTGCCTTTTTTTCTTTTGCTGCAATAATAATGCACTAATTGTTGTGATTTTACTGACTGTTGCTTGTTAATAAACTTGTCTCTGCTCTTTTGACTACTGATTCCTGCTGCCGATCTCAGACTGTCTCAGTTTCTGGCTCATGATTCCCTTTAGCACCATTCTGTTTGCACTGACTTCCTCGTATTGACACTGGCATTGTTTTACTGATCTTTGGCTTCTAGAACATTCGGTTCTTTGATTGCTTTGTCTTTGTTGCAATTGCCAACCTCTGGACCAATTGACCTGTCTCTAGACTGTTCTGTATCCTTCTCTCAGTGGTGGTTTTTCTCCTGTTACCTGAAGCTAACCAGAAGATTATGCTGCAGGTTCTATTGTATTTTCCTTAGTACAGTATTCCTTAAGTAGAACTATAGTAGCTTGGACTGTATCCAGAGCCATGGTTGGCCAGCTATAATCCTTCCTCATTCTTTGGGTCCTTTTCAGTGTTATACATACCTTTGGAGTGTGGCACTGTTTTATCTATCTTACTGCATGTATTCATTTTATAAACACATTCAATATGGTTATTCTTATTAACTCAAAACTGACATTCCATAAGTGAACTTCTCAAAGTTTTCCAAAATATTCAACAACTTCCTTATTCCCTAATTCTTTATACTAACCTTATTTTTTCCCTTAATCTTCCAAGTTGGTTTTTGGTTCTAACAAGTCCTTATAAGATTGTAAATCCCAGATAACCCTAATTATTTTTAAACTTTTGGCTAAGTTTCTATCCAATTATATCAATACAAAATTAACTAATCTCATCAACAAATGCCAGTCGGGCTTTATACATAAGAAAGAAGCCAGAGATAATATGACCAGGGCCCTTCAATTAATTCAGTACTGTTGACAACATGATATCCCTGTCACTGGGTTTTAATATTGCCAGGTGCACAAATGGCCTTTTAGCAAGTAGAAGGGTACTTCCTCAAAGCTTCCTTCAACTAGATTCGATTATCAGAATTTTATCTTGAAAATCTTATTATCTTGGGAGCCATCCTCATTAATGATGTCAAGAACATCCACTATCACCAATTATTTTTGTCATCAATATATAAATACAGGCTATGCATCATCATAAATAAATTAAGCATACCTGGCAAAGCAATTATTCAGATAAATTCACAAAAAGAAAATTATTACCTGTTAAAACACAAACAATAATAAATCAAACAAAAAACATGTGTTAGTGCAAAAAGGATATGTCCAAAAAAGTCAATTGGAGATTAAGTGCCAACTCCAAATATGCATATGTGATCCCAGGGATTACTTCTCAGTGGAAACAAATGCTGCAGTCGAACTCCAAGGGTTAACCTCAAATAAAACAGATCAATACTGCCAATAGTGAAGTCCTGTGAGACTAGAGTTAATTCACAGGTAAGTTGTATACTCACATGTTGCAGAACTTCACATCAAGCTCTAGATATAAACGCAATGGGAGACTCCAACAGGAGCAGATAGAAGTGAACTCAGGTGAATGTTAAAGCAAATAGTTGCTTGGCTTTTCAAGGAAAAATGCAAGCGACTATTTGGTGCATCGAGTTGGCACTTAATCTCCAATTGACTTTTTTGGACATATCCTTTTTGCACTAACACATTGTAATTATTCAGATAATTCAGTTGGCTTCCTTCTCTGTTGCTGCAGATAGGCTTTTCAAGGAAAAATGCAAGCGACTATTTGGTGAAACGATCGTCGGATTTGAGAGTGTGATGTCACATTGTGGGAGTCCAACCTTCTGAACTGCAAACCGTAATCATAGACATTGTTTACAATATACAGTCTGTGCAATATATGGATGTTCTAGCTGTGGTTGTTCTCTGTAAACCCCTGTGATTTTAAACACGTTTTAATAAATTGTTTTAACATTCATCTGAGTTCACTTCTATCTGCTCCTGTTGGAATCTCCCATTGCGTTTATATCTAGAGCTTGATGTGAAGATCTGCAAGCACGATCAAATCCAACGATCGTTTCACCAAATAGTCATTTGGCTTTTTAAGGAAAAATGCAAGCAACTATTTGGTGAAACGAGTTGGCACTTAATCTCCAATTGACATTTTTGGACATATACTTTTTGCACTAACACATTGTAATTATTCAGATAAAATTATCATCTATCCTACACCATATCCAGCCAAAAAACATTTTACAGTTGGCTTCCTTCTCTGTTACTGCAGTTAGAATTTCTAAATGTTCTCTGTCATCCATTGTCAAGTTGGGTAGGTTTTGGAAGCCAATGTCAAGTTCAAAGCTAAAGAAAAGTTATTGCTAAATTTCAAAAGAAACAATGTTGATACTTGATAGACATATAAAGTGCAACATTAGAGTTAAAAATGTATTTCTAAAAATCTATTTTATTGAGGTTAGATCAAGGCATACGATAATATAACGTCAAATGTTTACAGAGTTTCAAGATACAATAATAATAATATAGACCATTTAGATAGATTGCCTATCATAATAGAAACCTTCCAAAGTATTAAAGCGGCCACTTATGGACCTAATATACATACAAAATTATATTAATAGAAAAAGGTATCTTTGGATAATGGAGACCAATTATGGATCTTAAATAGTACCCTCATTTTCAAATAATCAGTTTCATAAATGAACTTAAAATTTACAAATACTGATTGAAATAATTATAGTAGGCATTAACGGCTGTCTATCTACTAAAAAAAAATGACAATGTTATAATACCACCTATGTAAATTATACTGCATTAGTGTTGAGAAGAGCTTTCACTTATAATCCGATATTGCTAACTGAACAATATATAGTGAAAAATTGTTAACCAGAACTCAAAAGGTAAAATTAAATGACAGCTCTGCATAGTATGCCAAGTAAATAGGAATATGACTAAATTGCAATAAATGTACCAAAGTTGAGTAATAGATGTTAATTACCCAAGGCAGCTTTTGATTTTGCTAAACTTTAAGAGCTTAAAGGGAAATGTAACTACTTAGAACAATTAGGTATTATCATATGAAAGACCTGTTATTAATATCTATTGATTTGTTTTTGAATAATAAGCTATTTATATTGATGATTTTACCTTAGTGAAGCATAAGAAGAAAGAACTGAATTAATAGCTGTAATTTCTAGGTATGCCGTGTAGTAAGTCTCTGGATACAATCAGATAAATCCAGAGTATTATAACTTAGTATATGGGGGGTTGTCCTACAAATTAAAGTAAGGATACTCTTATAGAACCTATTAACAAAAGGGTCATTTTTGGACTAATTATAGCACAAATATGAAAAGAGAACTATCAAGTATTGAATAAACTTGCCTAATATGGGCCTAAAACCATAGAAAATTAAAAAAAAAACAACAGTATAAAATAAAACTATTGACTATTGAGTAAAATCATAGAGTATAATGATTGCAGAGACCTGGGTGTGTGCCAGATATGTTACTAACTAATGAGTAGGAAGCGCAACAAATATGGGGATGATCTTTGAGTAGACAGTAGGGATGGGCGAATGTGTTTATAATCGAATTCGAATGTTAGAACGAATGGTATTGTAGAAATTCGAATTACATCATCGAATGTTGATAAGAATGAGTATTCTTAAAAATTATATTATCAAGTGTTATTTACAGTTTTTGAATGTCACTTTCGAATTCGAAAATCACATTCGAATTCGAATGTCACATTCGAATTTGAATATTACATTTATAAAACATAGTTGTAGACTAGAAATACTATTTTGAATTTGAGTGCTAAATTGGAATTCGAATGTGACATTCAAATTCGAATATTACATTTATACCACACAGTTGTAGACTAGAAATAGTATTTCAAATTTGAATGTTACATTCAAATTCAAATGTCACATTCGAATTCGAATATCACATTTATAAAACACAGTATTAGACTAGAAATACTATTTCGAATTTGAATATTACATTCGAATTCGAATGTCAAATTCAAATTCGATTATTACATTTTAAAATTAAATGTGATATAAAATACATAGCTAAACATTCTATTATTTGAAGAAATATTTTCGAATGTTATTGAAAAATTCGAAAACGAAAATTCGAAAATAGAATGTTAGAATGTTATATAAACATTCGAAATGCGATACGAACAAATGTATCAAAATTAATTTTTAATTTCCAATTTTTAGAAACATTTGCCCATCCCTAGTAGACAGTGACAGTGACATCCCTAGTAGACAGTGAGACTTAGGCTGCCTCTACAATAATAAAATATAAACCAGCAGATACACCAATACTAAATTAAAAAGAACATTGTTTTCCTCTATCTTATATAATTAAACCTTGCTACCTGGGAACGGGTCCTATATCCAATGGCAGGTAGTATCAATTATATTAGTAAATATGTAATTCTTAGTGGTAAATTGATATTTATCCTTAAACTGCATGCATGACAATTTTAGCCCCATGGTAATGTAATAGGATCTGTAATTGTAGGAACAGTTTTAGACTTTCGAACCTGGGAGAGCTAAATATAATATTAAAGAGAATTATATCAACAGCTTAATTATTAACTAATGTAAGTTAGCACGGATAGCTCAATATCTTATCAAGCTAGATGAAAGGGCTTAATAAAGCTGAATAAAATAAAACAGCAAAAATTGGAGGCAGTTTCAGTTGCGATTGCAGGTCCTTACACAAAGCTTATAGTCTCACTCTTGGGAAATTGGGGGCCCAGAAACATTAATTTAACCATACGCAGAATAAAACATGTAGCTAAACTTCTATAAATGTAGAATGTATTTTAGTTATTGGACTAAACCATTCTTGTGCTGGGTAATTTCTCAAAATGTAGGACTTTTTAGCATCTTTAAAGAGAAAAACAGAAACTGAGGAATATGGGAGAAAACCTTGTACAAAATATTCTTTAAATAGAAAAATACGTTAGTAAAAACACGTTCTATAACAATTGCACTAGTAATGATGAGACTATGGGGCTGATTTATGAATGCCTGGAGGACATAATCCGTTGTAGCAGATCATGTCCGCCAGACATCGCTGAATGCCGACAGCATACGCTGTCTGCATTTAACACTGCACAAGCAGTTCTGGTGAACTGCTTGTGCAATGCCACTTCCTGCAGATTTGGGGCCAATCGGCCTCTAGCAGGGGGTGTCAATTAACCCGATCGTACTCGCTGCTTCTTAACTCCTGTTTCCAGCGAGCCTGAAGGAAAACAGGGGTATACGGCCCCATTTGGGCTGTAATAAATCGGCCCCTATGTCCCTAAGATCTATAGAAGTAGAAATAACATTATGCAGTCTTAAGATAATTGCAACTCTACCAGACAAGAATAAAGATAAAAAAGTGTAATACATCAGATCTCACATCGTCATATATTCCCCAGACATGTCAAGAAAACTTTCACAGTGAGCTGCCTATGGAGACTTGCTGGCATGTTAACATATGGTTATAATACAATCAGGTAGGATTACACAGAAATGTTTCCATTAGCAACGTGTCATAGGATCGCCGGCAGGTTTTAGATTTTGATCTGTGTGCTGTACACAGGGCGTCCCATAGAATATGTAATATCATCAGGCTTATACTGTCCATTTAAAATAGTTTAGAATGAGGTTGCATATATTACAAATTATTGATAACATGCTTCTTTGGACATATTCAAGACATCTTTCTGCTGACACGTCTGTCTGTCAAGTAAGATTGCTATGCTTGTGGCATTTATATTGATTATTAAAGGGATAGTCCAAATTAAACTTTCATGGTTCAGATAGAGCGGGCAATCATTAGACACTTTTAAATTAACTTCTATTATCAAATTTTCTTTGATCTCTTTTCCTATCCCTTATTGAAAAGCATACGTATATATATATATATATATCTATCCTCAACAGCAGCAAGGCACCACTGGGAGCTAGATGGTGATTGGTGGCTGCACACATTTGTCTCCTGTCATTGTCTCACCAGATGTGTTGAGCTAGCAACCAGTAGTGCATTGCTGCTCATGATCTGACTTTAACTATGTGTTTAATCCCATTGCAGTAGGTAAAGACATATACCATGTTATTATTGCACTATTGCTTGCATATAACTAACATATTTTTTATTTTTGCAGTTATATGTCACTTTTAACTCTTTAACCCCCCTGTGCTTAAAGACATTCTTTTGGGCTATAAAACAGGAGATCTTGTGGGTCTCTTTGCTCTTTTGATGAACTGTTACAGACCCCAATCCAATGCACATAGCCACTGAAGGGAATGATCGAGACTGAAGATTTTGAGAGGCAGAAAACAATTTAATTTGTCTCTTGTCTGTTAAAGACAAAGTCATGGACACTGAATCTATCTGGAAACCTAAAAAGGTGACCCTTGTCTGAGGAATCAAGAAACTCTTTGGTAAATTGATCCTCCAACCATGTTTTTGAAGAAACAACACAAGTTGATTTGTGTGAGATTCTGTTAAATGAAAAGATTGAGCCAGTACCAAGATATCGCCCAAATAAGGAAACACTCTCTGTTTGCAGATAGAAGGGCACCTAGAACCTTGGAGAAGATTCTTGGAGCTGTCGATAGACCAAATGGAATCTCAGAAACCGATAGTGGTCTGGATGAATCAGAATGTGAAGATATGCATCCTTTAAGTCTATTGTGGACATATAATGACCTTATAATGAACAAAAGGCAGAATAGTCCTTATACTAACCATCTTGAAATTTGGGATCCTTACAAAGAGATTAAAAAATTTCAGATCCAGAACTGGTCTGAATAAATTTTCCTTCTTCGGGACAATGAATAGATTTGAATAAAAACCAAAACCCTGTACAGTACTATATTGCTGTTTTTCTGGTTTTCTTTTGTAACTGATGAAAAATTTCAATAAAAATTATAATTAAAAAAAAAAAAAAAAAAAAAACCCTGTTCCAGAAGTGGAACTGGTACAATTACCCCTGAAAGCTCCAGATCTGAAACACATTTCAGAAAGGCCTGAGCTTTCACAGGATTTGTTGGAATGTGAGAGAGAAAAAAACCTTCTCACAGGAGGTCTTATTCTGATACCCTTGAGAGACAATATTCTGAATCCAATGTTTCTGAATGGAACCTGCCCAAACGTCTTGAAATAATTTCAATCTGTACCCCACCAGTAGAACTGGATTGAGGGCTGCACCTTCATGCAGTTTTGGGGCTGGCTTTGGTTTCTTAAAAGGCTTGGATTTATTCCAACTCGAAGATGGCTTCCAATTGGAGCCAGAGTCTTTAGAGGAAGGAGTGGTTATCTGTTCTCTATTTTGATGAAAGGAATGAAACCAATCAAAAGCTCTAGCTTTACCCTTAGATTTTTTATCCTGGGGCAAAAAAAACTCCCTTCCCCCCAGTAATAGTGGAAATAATAGAATCCAACTGAGAACCAAACAAATTATTACCTTGGAATGATAAAGATAGTAACCTAGATTTAGATACCATGTCAGCATTCCATGACTTGAGTCATAAAGCTCTTCTAGCTAAAATAGCCAAAGACTCATTTTTTACATCAATCTTAATGATATTAAAAATAGCATCACAGAGAAAATGATTAGCATATTGAAGCAAACGAACAATGCTAGACAAATCAGAATCTTTTTCCCATTGTGCTAAGCTATACAACCAAAAGGTTGATGCAGCCGCAACATCAGCCATAGAATGGCAGGCCTGAGAATATAGCCAGAATGTAAATAAGCTTTCCTAAGATAAGATTCAATTTTCCTATCTAAAGGATCCTTAAAGGAAGTACTATCTTCCATAGGAATAGCAGTATGCTTGGAAAGAGTAGAATGTCAGGAACTTTTGGGTTGGATGCTATACCTTTAAATTTTCCTTCAATATCAGTCGCATGCCCCCTTTAAATCACCTGCTCATACAACATTCAATGCTTAGTATTTTGTTATTCATGCTACGAGTAACACTGAATCTCCTAAGCTCTTATAAAACGATAACACTACCTAAACTTGAACTTTGTTTTCAACTTCTAACAGGTCTGCTGTGTGTGCTGAAACAGAACTTCACTCTGCTAAAATCATAATTGTGCTGTCTGAGTTTCCTCTCAGCTGTTATTTACTCCTCCGGATTAAGTGACTCTCCTTACAACATCATATCAACAACTGAGTCTATCCTAGGAGCTACAATATAAGGTATTACAATTGGGAACATTCACATTGCTTAAAAATAACCAACCCCAACTTTAATATTGTAGAAGAACCTCCGTTACTAGTTCTGTGAAGTTGATGTCACATGCCACAGTCTTTCTCTGCTACGCTACTCTAAAGGAAAACTCCTCCCTCTTGCTGCATTTTAACTTCGGAGCAGCACAGTGCGGTTGTCGGATTAAACTGTGGACTAATACCATAATTACGGAGGCTTGTCTTCATTATATTGCTGTTCAAGTTCATTACTTATACTAAACTACCAGTAAACTTAAGTTCTACTTTATACCGGATGTTTTGTAAACGAAACTGCTGAACTTAAAGGGGCCATTTCCCTTCCTTATATGTTTTGACCTCAGGATAAAGGTTATATACCTACTTTTCCCTTCAGATAAAGACACTATATGAAAATTGATGACACTTCTATTTAGTGCTTGTCAAATCTTAATAGTGTTACATACCAATATTTGTCCTTTGGTTACTTAGTGACTTCCACATTATTAAAGAGTTCTCATATATATATTTACACAAGTAACACATTACATAATTACATAATACTAAGCCAATAAAATAAGGTCAGCATGGACCCGGCTGACTTGTCACAAATTGTTTACAACTTAAGCCAAAAGGTCAAGCCATATTAGATTCACAAGTAGAAAACCAAGTACTCAGAGAATTAATTAAAGACACAAAAGAACAGCATGCAGCTAACCCTGAGCCACAGGTTAGTCTACCTGAAATCTTCTCTGGAGATAGGAGATTGTGCAGGCAGTTTAAAAATGCCTGCCAGTTGTTATACAATCTAAAGCCTAAAACATACCCTTCTGATAGGGTGAAGGTTCTCACCACTATTTCATTTCTCAGATCAGAACTTAGGATATGGGCAGACCAATTGTGTGAAACGAATGCTCCCATTTTAAACTCTCTTTCCGATTTTTTCTCTGCAATGGATGAATTATACAGAGATGATGATATTCAACTCACAGCTGAACAAAAGATGAGGAGTTTAAAACAAGGTAAAAAACCAGTGGAAGACTATATCACTGAATTCAAATTATATGCCTCAGATTCCTCATGGAGTTTGGTATCTCTGCGAAACCAGTTCAGACTTGGGTTGTCAGAAAGTATAAAAGACGAACTTGCACGAATAGACCAAAGATTAAGAGAGAGAAAGGCAGAACGCACTTATACTGATAGTTCTCATAAGGCCCAGGCATCCGGTTTTACACCTCCACCAGCCACATCCTCTGACCAAACAACTCCCATGGAAATTGGGGTAATTAGAGGGCCACTCACTCCTGAGGAGAGATTGAGAAGAAGGACCAAAAGTCTGTGTATGTACTGTGCGAACCCTACTCATACTGTCACAGACTGCCCAATCCTACGGAGAAATAAAAAGAGTAAGTTCACATTCCTATCCCAATAAAGGGATATAAAAGAGCGCTGATATTTAAAATATAAAAAGCAGTATTCAATATAAAACAAGGTGATACACTTAAAGTAAAGTAGATCAAGTCTACCGTATTAGTCCTGTTTAATGTCCATAAACTGGTGGTAAATTGAAGGGATAAAGGTATCCTCCTGTTACGTGAGTAAGGCTGTTCCTCTTGATCCCAGAGAGTGTGGAACAACTGTTAAAATAGAAAGTAGAAAGAGGGCGCCACAATAGCGTGATACCGTCTGGATATGTAGGTATAGATATAAGTAAGGATTATGCTTACCAGATGGTGTGACACTGTGCTGTGACCAGTGCAAGAAAGCAGGCTAGCACTTATCAGTGGCTAGTACACTGTGGAAGCCAAGCTCCAAAGGCACTTGTCCTAGTTGAAACTCTGTGTGTGTCTCCTGTTGGCTGGACTTCAGGTACTGCAGAGGTGTAATCTTTTGTGTGTTGTTCAGTTGGTATTGATAAACCACAACACAGACAACTTCAAATAAAATGGCTTTTAATACTTATGACGCGTTTCTCAACCTCAAACAGGATTATAGTAGACATGGGACACACTGAATATATAACATTTGATGTAATTCCGTCACCTCATTTCCCAGTTGTTTTGGGTCTTCACTGGTTGCAGTTACATAATCCTACTATTGATTGGTCCAGTTTTCATCTTACTTTCCATTCACCTTATTGTAAGGATACTTGTTTTCCTCAACAAACACTGCTTCATACAGTGTCTGAAGATGTATCAATACCTGAACACTATAAGGACTTCACAGAAGTATTCAGCAAAACAGAGGCCGAAACTCTACCATCTCATCGGGTATACGACTGCCCAATAGAGCTTATTCCAGGTGCCACTCTACCGGTAGGACATTTGTACCCCCTAAGCCAACCAGAACTCGACCACTTAAAACAATACCTCCAGGATAACCTCAGAAAAGGATTTATTCGACCATCTTCCTCTCCCGCTGCAGCTGGGATGTTTTTTGTCACGAATAAGGATTCCACTCTAAGACCGATAATTGAGTACCTGAGCTTAATAAACGCACAATAAAGAACCGATACCCACTTCCTCTAATTCCAGAACTAATAGAAAGATTAACCAATGCCACCATATATACAAAGTTAGATTTACGCGGAGCATATAATCTCATCCGCATAAGGGAAGGCGACGAATGGCTCACTGCTTTTAGAACCAGGTATGGTCTTTTTGAATACCTAGTGATGCCATTCGGCCTTTGTAATGCTCCTACATCCGATATCATTCTTTTCTAAGATTATGTCCTCAGCTGAAAGGAATTATGCAATTGGAGATAAGGAATTATTAGCAATACGAAGATCACTTAAATTCTGGAGGCATCTGCTAGAATGTGCTAAAAGCCTATCATAATTTACACTGACCATAAAAACCTACTATACCTTCAAAATAATAAAACTTTATCAGCAAAACAGGTACAGTGGAGTTTGTATTTCGCTAGGTTTGATTTCCAGATCATCTACCGTCCCGCAAACAAAAATGGCAAAGCGGATGCTCTATCCCAACAAGCACCTATTCCCTTGATGACACCAACTCCTACCTCAATTATTCCTGCAGAACGTTTCATAGGGATTACTTCTGATTTTCTCACAGACATCAGAAAATTATCTAAACAACCCCCATTTAACTGTAACACCAAACTAATCAACAAGGATGGTATTTATTACTACAAAGAAATAATTTTTTTACCAGAAGAACTCAGAATGGAAACACTCGCCCAACATCATGACTCCCCATTAGCTGGACATCCAGGTGAAAGACGCACCTTAGAACTCTTATCTAGAACTTTTTGGTGGCCACAAATGAGAAATACAGTTTCTGATTATATTAGAAGTTGTGCTATTTGTCAGACGTCTAAGACCGAAAGGAATTCTCCATATGGCCTTCTGATGCCTATACCTGTCACAGACAGACCTTGGAAACAAATAGGCATAGATTTTATTGTCGAGTTACCTCCATCTAAGAACCAAACCACCATAATGGTTGTTATAGACACTTTCACTAAAATGGCACACTTTACACCATTCCATAAGCTACCGACTTCATCAGAAACTGACACACTTTTCCTGGAAAACATTGTTAGGTTGCATGGAGTACCATCTGTGGTAATTTCAGATAGAGGATTATAATTCACATCCCGATTTTGGAAAAGTTTATGTCAATCTCTCACCATCAAACATCAATATACAACATCATTCCATCCTCAGGCTAATGGACAAGCCGAAAGGTTGAATCAATGGTTGGATGAATACCTAAGATGTTTCTGTTCTTTTCAACAACATGATTGGGTGAAGTTTCTACCCTTCGCAGAATATGCATATAACAACTTGACTAATTCCTCAACCAAACTCTCACCATTTTATGCTAATTATGGTTATCACCCAACTTTCACTTCGATTCCTTCAGATCCTTCAGACTCCCCATTAGTTGACGAATTAAACAATGCACTCTTGGATAATTTCAACTTTATTAAAGAGAATATTACAAAGGCTCAATTAACACAAAAGCAGTACTACGACTTACAGCGAAGAAAACCACCTATTTACCAAATAAGAGATCAGGTCTGGTTGTCAACTAAAAACCTAAAATTACATATACCCAGTAGGAAATTAACTCAAACGTTCTGTGGTCCCTTTTCTATCTCCAAAATAATTAATGAAAATGCAGTCACGCTCACCTTGCCCCCCTTCATGAAAATCCACCCCACTTTTCATGTATCTTTGCTTAAACCTTATACACCTACTAGATCTACTGTCCCAGTACTTCCTTCGACCCTCGCAGCACAAGATTCAGACGTATACGACGTGCAGTGCCTCCTTGATTTCAGGTATTCCAGAGGAGTATTACAATACCTAGTCAGATGGAAAAATTACTCTGAAGAGGAGGATAGCTGGGAACAAGCATTCAATATCTATGTACCCAAATTGATCTCCCAATTCCACAGGAGGTACCCAGATCATCCCAAACCTCAAGCTGCGGATCAGCTTGCTTGAGGAGGGGGTCATGTCTGGAACTTTTGGGTTGGATGCTATACCTTTAAATTTTCCTCCAATAGCAGTCACACGCCCCCTTTAAATCACCTGCTCATACAACATTCAATGCTTAGTATTTTGTTATTCATGCTACGAGTAACACTGAATCTCCTAAGCTCTTATAAAACGATTACGCTACCTAAACTCGAACTTTGTTTTCAACTTCTAACAGCTCTGCTGTGTGTGCTGAAACAGAACTTCACTCTGCTAAAATCATAATTGCGCTGTCTCAGTTACCTCTCAGCTGTTATTTACTCCTCCGGACTGAGTGACTCTCCTTACAACATCATATCAACAACTGAGTCTATCCTAGGAGCTACAATATAAGGTATTACAATTGGGAACATTCACATTGCTTAAAAATAACCAACCTCAACTTTAATATTGTAGAAGAGCCTCCGGTACTACTTCTGTGAAGTTGACGTCACACGCCACAGTCTTTCTCTGCTACACTACTCTAAAGGAAAACTCCTCCCTCTTGCTGCATTTGAACTACGGAGCAGCACAGTGCGGTTGTCGAATTAAACTGTGGACTTATACCGTAAGTAAGGAGGCTTGTTTTCATTATATTGCTGTTCAAGTTCATTACTTATACTACACTACCAGTAAACTTAAGTTCTGCTTTATACCAGATGTTTTGTAGACGATACTGCTGAACTTAATGGGGCCATTTCCCTTCCTTATATGTTTTGACCTCAGGATAAAGGTTATATACCTACTTTTCCCTTCAGATAAAGACACTATATGAAAATTGATGACACTTCTATTTAGTGCTTGTCAAATCTAAATAGTGTTACATACCAATATTTGTCATTTGGTTACTTAGTGACTTCCACATTATTAAAGAGTTTTCATATATATATATATTTACACAAGTAACACATTACATAATTACATAGAAATAGCCCCATCAACCTTAGGGACTTTTTCCCAAAACTCTAAATTAGCCACTAGGCAAAGGGTACAACCTTTTAAACCTAAGAGAAGGAACAAAAGAAGTACCAGGCTTAGACCATTCATTAGCAATCACATCAGAAATAGCATCAGGAACAGGTAAAACCTCAGGAGTAATCACAGAAGATTTATAAACAGAATTTAAATGTTTACTGGATTTTTTATCAAGAGGACCATACTCCTCAATATCCAAAGTAATCAATACTACTTTCAACAAAGAACAAATATACTCAATCTTAAAAAGATAAGTTGATAAATACACACGTACAGCAGTGTCAGCCTACGATAGAAAAGAGGGCGCCAGTGCCATTCTACTGCTAACCATTCCCTACTTTCAGGCATCGGCAGATTGGTGCTCCAAACCTAATCCACTTATAATTACTGATCTCGAGTTCTACTAGCGCGTAAATAACTATTGCAAACATAAACGTATGATTGTAACAAAGCTTTATCTTTATCTTTTCTTGTAACCAAAGATGTTGATTTGAACGTTTTCCTTCTGTTTTATCTATGTATACCTTGGAAAATTCTTAATAAAGCATTTGAAAACTAAAAAAAAAAAAAAAGATAAGTTGATTTATTAATGTCAATGTCTGAAGCAGGATCTTCTGAGTCAGAGAGATCCTAATCAGAAGTGGATTTATCAGTATGTTGTCAGTCATTACAAAATTCATCAGTATCATGAGAAGTTTTAAAAGACCTTTTACGTTTATTAGAAGATGGAATTGCAGACATAGGGGGAAATTTATCAAAGGTCTGGCGGACCTGATCCGACAATACGCTCTCCGTATTCAGCATTGCACCAGCAGCTCTTGTGAGCTGCTGGTGCAACACCACCCCCTGTAGATTTGTGGCTAATCGGCCACCAGCAGGGAGGTGACAATCAACCCTATTGTACTCGATCGGGTTGATTTTCGGCGATGTGTGTTTGCTTGATCAGAGCAGGCGGACAGGGTTATGGAGCAGCGGTCTTTAGATCGCTGCTTCATAACTGGTTTTTCTGGTGAGTGTGAAGACTCGCCAGAAACACGGGCCCTCAAGCTCCATTCGGAGCTTGATAAATGGGCCTCATAGCCTTCTGTATCGCATCAGCAATATAATTTTTCATTTCAACAGGGATATCATGTACATTAGATGTTGAAGGAACAACAGATACTGTACTAGTACTAATAGAAACATTTTCTGCATGCAAAAGCTTATCATGGCAACTGTTACATACTATAGCCGGAGATGCAGGAAATGACGAACTTGCATCATCATAGACGCAAATTCGAGCCAAAAAAAGCTTATCATGACAACTGTTACATACTACAGCTGGAGATATAGAGGGGTACTTATCAACGCGTCTACTTTACCTGCCTTCGCCGGTCCAATACGCCCGCCTAAGTTCGCCTACCATCGCAGCCGCGGACCTGAATACGTTCGCCTAAGTTATCAAAAAAGCTGTCAAAAAGCTACGCACCAAGTACGGGGCGATGAGCAGCGGATTGTGAGAGTTATCACTCATCCGATCTCGCTGCTCTTTGGCTTTTTGACAGCTTTATTGATACCCCTGTCACTAAGCACCCACACTAACTACACTGTTCTACCCCCTATACCGGCGCCCCCGGAGCCCCCCGCAACTAAATAAAGTTACTAACCCCTAAACCGCCGCTCCTAGACCCCGCCGCAACTCTTATAAATGTATTAACCCCTAAACCGCCGCTCCTAGACCCCGCCGCAACTCTTATAAATGTATTAACCCCTAAACCGCCGCTCCTGGACACCGCCGCCACCTACATTATACCTAGTAACCCCTATCCTGCCCCCCTATACTGCCGCCACCTATAATAAATTTATTAACCCCTATCCTGCCGATCCAGGACCTCGCAACAACTAAATAAATAGTTTAACCCTAAACTGCCGCTCCCGGACCCCGCCGCAACCTATCTTAAACTTATTAACCCCTAATCTGCCCCCCCCCCACACCGCTGCCACTGTAATAAAATTATTAACCCTTTTCCTGCCCCCCCCTACACCGCCGCAACTCTAATAAAATGATTAACCCCTAAACCTAAGTCTAACACTAACCCTAACACCCCCCTAACTTAAATATTAATTAAATAAATCTAAATAAATTTAACTCTTATTAACTAAGTTAATCCTATTTAAAACTAAATACTTACCTGTAAAATAAACCCTAATATAGCTACAATATAAATAATAATTATATTGTAGCTATTTTAGGATTTATTTTTATTTTACAGGTAACTTTGTATTTATTTTAACCAGGTACAATAGCTATTAAATAGTTATTAACTATTTAATAGCTACCTAGTTAAAATAAAGAGAAATTTACCTGTAAAATAAATCCTAACCTAAGTTACAATTACACCTAACACTACACTATACTTAAATAAATTATTCCTATTTAAAACTAAATACTTACCTGTAAAATAAACCCTAAGATAGCTACAATGTAATTAATAATTACATTGTAGCTATTGTAGGATTTATATTTATTTTACAGGTAACTTTTATTTATTTTAGCTAGTTAGAATAGTTATTAAATAGTTATTAACTATTTAATAACTACCTAGCTAAAAGAAATACAAAATTACCTGTAAAATAAATCCTAACCTAAGTTACAATTAAACCTAACACTACACTATCATTAAATTAATTTACTATATTACCTACAAATAACTACAATTAAATACAATTAAATAAACTAACTAAAGTACAAAAAATAAAAAAAGCTAAGTTACAAAAAATAAAAAAAATAAGTTACAAATATTTAACAAATATTACAACAATTTAAAGCTACTTACACCTAATCTAAGCCCCCTAATAAAATAACAAAGCCCCCCAAAATAAAAAAATTCCCTACCCTATTCTACATTAAAAAGTAAACAGCTCTTTTGCCTTACCAGCCCTTAAAAGGGCCTTTTGCGGGGCATGTCCCAAATAAAACAGCTCTTTTGCCTGTAAAAGTAAAATACAACCCCCCCCAACATTAAAACCCACCACCCACATACCCCTAATCTAACCCAAACCCCCCTTAAATAAACCTAACACTACCCCCCTGAAGATCATCCTACCTTGAGTCGTGTTCAGCCAGCCGACCACCGATGGAACCGAAGAGGAGATCCGGAGCGGCAGAAGTCATCATCCCAGGGGCGCTGAAGAAATCTTCCATCCGATGAAGTCATCATCCAGGCGGCGCTGAAGAAATCTTCCATCCGATGAAGTCATCATCCAGGCGGCGCTGAAGAAATCTTCCATCCGATAGAAGTCTTCATCCAGGAGGCGTCTTCAATCTTCATCCATCTGGAGTGGAGCCATCTTCAGATGAGCCTACGTGGATCCATCCTCTTCTTCCCGACGACTAAGATGAATGACGGTACCTTTAAGTGACGTCATCCAAGATGGCGTCACTCGAGTTCCGATTGGCTGATAGGATTCTATCAGCCAATCGGAATTAAGGTAGAAAAATCTCCTCTGAAGATGGCTCCGCTCCGCTCCGGATGGATGAAGATTGAAGATGCCTCTTGGATGAAGACTTCTATCGGATGGAAGATTTCTTCAGCACCGCCTGGATGATGACTTCATCGAATGGAAGATTTCTTCAGCGCCGCCTGGATGATGACTTCATCGGATGGAAGATTTCTTCAGCGCCCCTTGGATGATGACTTCTGCTGCTCCGGATCTCCTCTTCGGTTCCATCGGTGGTCGGCTGGCTGAACACGACTCAAGGTAGGATGATCTTCAGGGGGGTAGTGTTAGGTTTATTTAAGGGGGGTTTGGGTTAGATTAGGGGTATGTGGGTGGTGGGTTTTAATGTTGGGGGAGGGTTGTATTTTTCTTTTACAGGCAAAAGAGCTGTTTTATTTGGGGCATGCCCCGCAAAAGGCCCTTTTAAGGGCTGGTAAGGCAAAAGAGCTGTTTACTTTTTAATGTAGAATAGGGTAGGGAATTTTTTTATTTTGGGGGGCTTTGTTATTTTATTAGGGGGCTTAGATTAGGTGTAAGTAGCTTAAAATTGTTGTAATATTTGTTAAATGTTTGTAACTTATTTTTTTTATTTTTTGTAACTTAGCTTTTTTTATTTTTTGTACTTTAGTTAGTTTATTTAATTGTATTTAATTGTAGTTATTTGTAGGTAATATAGTAAATTAATTTAATGATAGTGTAGTGTTAGGTTTAATTGTAACTTAGGTTAGGATTTATTTTACAGGTAATTTTGTATTTCTTTTAGCTAGGTAGTTATTAAATAGTTAATAACTATTTAATAACTATTCTAACTAGCTAAAATAAATACAAAGTTACCTGTAAAATAAATATAAATCCTACAATAGCTACAATGTAATTATTAATTACATTGTAGCTATCTTAGGGTTTATTTTACAGGTAAGTATTTAGTTTTAAATAGGAATAATTTATTAAAGTATAGTGTAGTGTTAGGTGTAATTGTAACTTAGGTTAGGATTTATTTTACAGGTAAATTTCTCTTTATTTTAACTCGGTAGCTATTAAATAGTTAATAACTATTTAATCGCTATTGTACCTAGTTATTGTAGTTATTTGTAGGTAATATAGTAAATTAATTTAATGATAGTGTAGTGTTAGGTTTAATTGTAACTTAGGTTAGGATTTATTTTACAGGTAATTTTGTATTTCTTTTAGCTAGGTAGTTATTAAATAGTTAATAACTATTTAATAACTATTCTAACTAGCTAAAATAAATACAAAGTTACCTGTAAAATAAATATAAATCCTACAATAGCTACAATGTAATTATTTATTACATTGTAGCTATCTTAGGGTTTATTTTACAGGTAAGTATTTAGTTTTAAATAGGAATAATTTATTTAAGTATAGTGTAGTGTTAGGTGTAATTGTAACTTAGGTTAGGATTTATTTTACAGGTAAATTTCTCTTTATTTTAACTCGGTAGCTATTAAATAGTTAATAACTATTTAATCGCTATTGTACCTAGTTAAAATAAATTGAAAGTTGCCTGTAAAATAAAAATAAATCCTAAGATAGCTACAATATAATTATTATTTATATTGTAGCTATATTAGGGTTTATTTTAAAGGTAAGTATTTAGTTTTAAATAGGATTCATTTAGTTAATAAGAGTTAAATTTATTTAGATTTATTTAATTAATATTTAAGTTAGGGGGGTGTTAGGGTTAGTGTTAGACTTAGGTTTAGGGGTTAATCATTTTATTACAGTGGGGGCGGTGTAGGGGGGGCAGGATAGGGGTTAATACATTTATTATAGGTGGCGACGGTGTAGGGGGGGCAGATTAGGGGTTAATAAGTTTAATATAGGCTGCGGCGGGGTCCGGGAGCAGCGGTTTAGGGGTTAAACTATTTATTTCGGTGCGGCGAGGTACGGGATCGGCAGGATAGGGTTAATAACTTAATTATAAGTGGCGGCGGTATGGGGGGCAGGATAGGGGTTACTAGGTATAATGTAGGTGGCGGCTGGGTCCGGGAGCGGCGGTTTAGGGGTTAATACATTTATAAGAGTTGCGGCGGGGTCTAGGAGCGGCGGTTTAGGGGTTACTAACTTTATTTAGTTGGGGCTAAATAATTAGTTGGGGGGCTCCGGGGGTGCCGGTATAGGGGGTTAACATGTTTAATATAGTTGCGGCGGGGTCCAGGAGCGGCGGTTTAGGGGTTAACATATTTAGTATAGCTTGCGGTGGGCTCCGGGAGCGGCGATTTAGGTGGGAATAACTTTATTTAGTTGCGGCGGTGTAGGGGGGCAGATTAGGGGTGTTTAGACTCGGGGTACATGTTAAGGTGTTAGGTGTAGACAGCTCCCATAGGAATCAATGGGATATCTGGCAGCAGCGAACATGAACTTTCGCTATGGTCAGACTCCCATTGATTACTATGGGATCCGCCGCCTCCAGGGCGGCGGATTGAAAACCAGGTACGCTGGGCCAGAAAAGTGCAGAGCGTACCTGCTAGTTTTTTGATAACTAGCAAAAGTAGTCAGATTGTGCCGCACTTGTGTGCGGAACATCTGGAGTGACGTAAGAATCGATCAGTGTCGGACTGAGTCCGGCGGATCGAAGCTTACGTCACAAATTCTACTTTTGCCGGTATCTAGGGCTTGATAACTAAGGCGAATCAGCCTCGCCACAAATACACTGCGGAATTCCAGCATATTTGAGGTTGACGGCTTGATAACTACCCCTCATAATCTCAGCTAGCTTACAACAGATAGACTTAGCTTTGGTAGTACTGTGTTCAGGCAGCAAGGTTCCCACAGCAGCTTCTGAGACACGATCAGATTGTGACATCTTGTTAAATGTAAAAGAAAAAAATAACATTTAACAACAAAACATCTTATTTCCTCATATAGCAGTTTCAGGAATGGGAAAAAATGCAAATGC
The DNA here is from genome assembly GCF_027579735.1 of Bombina bombina. Classification (NCBI taxonomy): domain Eukaryota; kingdom Metazoa; phylum Chordata; class Amphibia; order Anura; family Bombinatoridae; genus Bombina; species Bombina bombina. Next base: position 875,928,113 of record NC_069504.1, read on the forward strand.
TAAAATAGGCAAAAAAGCAGATAGCATAGTCCTCTGAGCATAAAGAAGGCAAGGAGCATATAGGAAGTGGGGTAAAATAAAACTGAACATTTTTGGCGCCAAGTATGACGCACAACGTAAAAGGAAGTATAAAAAAATTTTGGCGCCAACAAACATCCGGAAATTACACAACTCGCGTCATAAAAGATGCAACTTCGCGCCAAACAACCTGGCGTCAACTAAGACACAGGAAATGATGAACTTGCGTCATCATAGACGCACATTCGCACCAAAACTTCTCGCGCCAAGAATAACGCAATAAATAACAGCATTTTGCGCCCTCGCGTGCCTAAATTTGCCTGCAAATTTTAAAGAAACAAGTAAAATTGGAAAAAACACTAAACCCCAGGTAAGAAAATATTAAAAAAATAACTTCCTAAAACATGATTCCTATACTGAAACTGCAAAGGGAAATATATATAGACTTGACTCATGGCAAATATAAGTAAACACATATATTTAGAACTTTATATAAATACATAAAGCGCCAACCATTGCTGAGAGTGTCCTAAATAATGATAGATACTTACCGAAAGACACCCATCCACATATAGTAGACAGCCAAACCAGTACTGAAAGCTATCAGCAGAGGTAATGGTATAAGAGTATATCGTCGATCTGAAACGGGAAGTAGGAGATGAATCCCTACGACCGATAACAGAGAACCCTTGAAAAGATTTTCCGCGAGAGAAACCATAAAAATCAATAGGAGATACTCTCTTCACATCCCTCTGACAAACAATGTACTCTGAGAGGAACTGGGCTTCAGAATGGTTAGAAGTTCTTATCACAGAAGAAAGCATAAAAATAAAGCACAAACTTACGTCACCACCTCTATAGGAGGCAAAGTTTGTAAAACTGAATTGTGAGTGTGGTGAGGGGTGTATTTATAGGCATTTTGAGGTTTGGGAAACTTTACCCCTCCTGGTAGGATTGTATATCCCATACGTCACTAGCTCATGGACTCTTGCCAATTACATAAAAAAAAAAGTCACTTTAATCTTCTATAAAATAGCCTCTTTTTTTACGCAGGTGCCAGGTCACTCCACTGTTTTCATAAGCTCTGGATAAAGCTTCACAAATGTTAGAAATCTAGAATACACAAACGGGGAAGCCACACACCATGGGGTAGATTTATCATAGTGCGAGCGGGCATGATACGATGTAGCGTATCATGTCCGCTGCACATTGATAAATGCTGACAGCGTGAACTGCTGCTGCAATGCCGCCCCCTGCAGATTTGCAGGCAAACGGCCGCTAGCAGGGGGTGTCAATCAACCTGATCGTATTCGATCGGGTTGATTTCTGTCCGTGGCCCCAGAGCAGGTGGACAAGTTATGTGTTAAGTTATATGTATATAGTCATATACATATATATTTACAATATGCTGCCATTGCTGCGCTACTGAGCCCCTTCGCTGCGCTTTGGTTCTGTGCCATGTATGACGGCATTAGAACGAGGCTACTATTGGAGCCTATGGAAGCGCGCTCTTGTGCTGTCATCTTTAGCATGCGCTGGTAATATTCAGTGGAGTGCTAATATTGCTTTCACAAATGCGATATTTAGCGCTTCACTTGTAATCCGGCCCTGTGTGTTTCTCCGCCTGTACGAGCAAACACCTGATATGATAGATATTGAGTCTGTGTTGTGCTGCATTTTTGTTTTTTAGATATCTTTCCTCCTGGCAGTTTTATGGAATGGAACGGATATGCCTCAAATACAGCAGCACTTAACACAAGGAGATTGTTTTTAAGAACCTTTATATCACTGTTTGGTGGGGTTAAAGGGACATGAAACCCATTTGTTTATGATTCAGAACATACAATTTTAAACAACTTTCCAATTTACTCCTATTATCAAATTTGCTTTGCGTTTGTTGAAGGAACATCAATGCACTACTGGGAGCTAGCTGAAAACATTGGGTAAACCAATAACAAAAAGGCATATATGTGCAGCCACCAATCAGCAACTAGCTCCCAGTTCCTGAGACTACTTAGGTATTCTTTTCAACAAAGGATATCAAGAGAATGAAGCAAATTAGATAATAGAAGTAAATTGGAAAGTTGTTTAAAACTGCGTATTCTATCTGAATCATTAAAGAAAACTTTGGGGTTTAATATTCCCTTTAGCTAAGAAAGAGCAGTGATTAGTATTTAGATTTTATTTCTGCATTTGCTTTTTCTGCCACAATATTTCTAATATTTGTTCTTTTAATTTTGGTTTATATCCCTTATGCATTTGTGTTTCTTGTATTTAATGATATTGTACAATCCGATTGATTCCTATTGTGCCCATCAATACCCTGGGCGCTTGTGTTACGGTGGGATATAACAAATAACTAATATATATATATATATACAGTCATATGCAAAAGTTTAGGCACCCCTGACAATTGCCATGATTTTTATTTACAAATAATTGGGTGTTTGGATCAGCAATTTCATTTTGATTTATCAAATAACTGAAGGACACAGTAATATTTCAGTAGTGAAATGAGGTTTATTGGATTAACAGAAAATGTGCAATATGCATCCAAACAAATAAGACAGGTGCATAAATTTGGGCACCCTTGTCATTTTGTTGATTTGAATACCTGTAACTATCTAGCACTGATTAATTGGAACACACAATTGGTTTGGTGAGCCCATTAAGCCTTGAATTTCATAGACAGGTGCATCCAATCATGAGAAAAGGTATTTAAGGTTGCCAATTACAAGTTGTTGTTCTCTTTGACTCTCCTCTGAAGAGTGGCAACATGGGGGCCTCAAAACAACTCTCAAATGACCTGAAAACAAAGATTGTTCAACATTATGATTTATGGGAAGGCTACAAAAAGCTATCACAGAGATTTAAGCTGTCAGTGTCCACTTGTTAAGGCCAGAAGTGTCAGGCCAAGTAAAAAACAAAGATTAAGTTATTTTGGCATAACAAGGGGCGTTATGCATGGCTACAAAAGAACACAGCGTTCCAAGACAACACTTGCTACCAACAGTAAAATTTGGTGGATGTTCCATCATGCTGTGGGGCTGTGTGGCTAGTGCCGGTACTGGGAATCTTGTTAAAGTTGAGGGTTGCATGGATTCCACTCAATATCAGCAGATGCTTGAGAATAATGTTGAGGAATCAGTCACAAAGCTGAAGTTACGCCGGGGCTGGATATTTCAACAAGACAATGACCCAAAACACTGCTCAAAATCTACTCTGGCATTTATGCAGAGGAACAAGTACAGTGTTCTGGAATAGCCATCCCAGTCCCGAGACCTGAATATCATTGAAAATCTGTGGGGTGATTTGAAGCGGGCTGTCCATGCTCGGCAACCATCAAACCTAACTAAACTGGAGATGTTTTGCAAGGAAGAATGGTCCAAAATAATTTTATCCAGAATACAGACACTCATTACAGTCTATAGGAAGTGTCTAGAGGCCGTTATTTCTGATAAAGAAGGCTCTACTAAATATTGATGCGATATTTCTGTTGGGGTGCCGAAATTTATGCACCTGTCTAATTTCGTTTGGATGCATATTGCAGATTTCCTGTTAATCCAATAAACCTCATTTCACTACTGAAATATTACTGTGTTCTTCAGTTATTTTTGATAGAACAAAATGAAATTGCTGATCCAAACACCCAATTATTTATAAATGAAAATCATGGAATTTGTCAGGGGTGCCTAAACTTTTGCCTACGACTGTATATATATATATATATATATATATATATATACACATATATTTTTACATATATATATATATATATATATATATATATATATATATATATATATATATATATATATATATATATATATATTTTTTTTTTTTTTTTTTATCTAAAAATCTCAAGGTGTTTACTGTCCATTTGACCTAGATGCCTAATGTGAAAAAAAGTTTATTTTTTGTATTCAGAGTTTTACTGCACTTTGCTTTTCCTTTTAGGATGTTTTGGATTTATCAGTATCACTTTCATTAAAGGGACATTATACACTAGATTTTTCTTTTAAAATGTATAGTTTTGCTTATTCTTAAATAACATTGCTCAGATTTTCAGACTCCTAACCAAGCCCCAAAGTTTTAGGAGAATACTGATGTATACCTACTCCAGCTTGCTCCTGTTTGTGTAAATGGTCTTTTCATATGCGGAGGAAGGGGGGGTGTCTGTTATTTCCCACTTGCAGTGGGTGTTCCAGTAACCTTTTAAAAAGAGCTAAACTGGAAGCTTCTAAGTAAGTTTTTAAACGGTTTTATACTGGATTTTTATATCAGTATCTGTGCATATTATTATTTATAGTAGTGTCTATTACATGCAGTTAAATGAAAATTGGTGTATACTGTCCCTTTTAACTGGGATAAAATACAGCCACTTGTATAGAAGGCTCCCAGAGCTGTACATTAGCCTGTAATTACTGTGTAGTAGCTGAAAAGGAAGCAAAGGCCTGTTATGCTTCCCTAAGCTTCATCTGTTCATCCATCACATTAACAATTTTTTCAATAGCGGTGTAACTACTAAGGCAGTGCTTTCCAAACTGTGTGTCGGGACACACTAGTGTGCCGGCAGCAGTGTGTAGGTGTGTCCCTGCTTCAGCACAAATTTTTTTAAATTGAAATTATTATTTTTTTAAATTGTTTTTTGGTTTCTGACTTTCCACCTGCCTGCTACGCATATCACATGGTTGACACGTGATTGATACCTAGTGGGTCACAGATCATCTTAACCAATTGGCACAGCTCAATGGGAACTGAAACTATTACCATTGGCAGATTTGGCGGCACATTGGCTCCTGACTGCACGTGTAGTCTCCTTAATTGGCTCCTGACTGCAAGTGTAGCCAGTGAGTGGGACAGCCGTGTGTTTGCAGCGCGGGCAGTAGTCAGTCGGACTCACAGAGCTCTGAGACTGGCAGCTTAAATGCTGAGCTGAAGTCAGTGGGATTTTTTTGCAACTAGCTCCCAGTAGTGCATTGCTTCTCCTGCTCTTGATATATGGATAGAAAGTGGAAGTTTAAAAATGCTTGATGATGAAATGCGAGTGTTTTTATCTAATATTCCACTAAATATTCCGAAACTGTGCTCATCCCATCAACCTCATACATCCCATTAAAATAGTAAGTAGCTATTGGTGTTATTAAACTTTTTTTAATTCTTGCACATACATACTGTTACTTGTAAATGCATTTTGTTATTATATAATTTATGTATGTGTCCGTATCTCTTAAAACAAGTTAGTTTACCCTCCTTTTTGCTAGTACAACTGAATTACTGTGTCGCGATATGATGTAGGTCTACAAAGTGTGTCACCAACATGAAAAGTTTGGAAAGCTCTGTACTAAGGAGTCAATTTATCAAAGGCTTCACCTGCCTACGACTGCTGGTTCCCACAAGAGAACAAGCAGTCCGTATTAATCAAGCAGCGTTCATCAGACCACTACTTCCCTAACTCTTCTCCACCTCTTAGGTGGCGAATTTTAATCTCCCTGTTCTCATTGTACCAGGGAGATTGACAACTCCTGCCTGCACGTGATTGGCTGTGCGCAGGCTGGGGGCGGTGTTGCACAAGTGTACAAAATAGCGAGCGAGCTGCGGCGGACAGGGGCACACATGTACATTCCTGTCTGCCATAGCTTGATAAATCTAACCCTAAGGGCTACATAAAACCCAACTTTTTTCTTTAAAAATAGAGCATGCAATTTTAAACAACTTTCTAATTGACTTCTATTATCAAATGTTCTTCATTCTCTTTGTATCTTTTCTTGAAAAAAAAACCTCAGGCGTGTGCACATGTCTGGAGCACTATATGGTAGCAGTTTGGCAAGAGCATGAGATGGCAGCACTATTTCCTTCCATTTAAGAAAAAACACCCTAGGTGTTAGAAGGCACAGTGAATAACAATACAATCTATAATAATATTATATATATATATATATATATATATATATATATATATATATATATATATATATATATTCTAGTTCACGAAGGTAAGAGTCACAAATTAGAAACTAATGTCCAAATAATTCTTATGAACCGTTCATATGTTCCAATTCCACCAAGGTCACTGCTCTTTAGGTTAAAAGATTCCAATTTCACTCTGAAAGACAGAAACAAACAGAAGGAGCCTCATAGTGCAATACTGTAATATGCAGCTTTAAACAATTTCAGTGCATAAACATACGTACTCACAAAGCCGGCAGCACTCAAGTGTGCTGATTCACACAGTCTGGGAGCTTTCACTGTCCCAGCTCACTGACTCCAGGAAGGGGTAATCACCCACAGCAGCTGCCGGTTCATGATACACAGGCTCCAAATAGAGATAATCACCCACAGAGGCTACTGGTTCCCGATACACAGGAAACAGTCGTTCCTCAGATTAAAAACTTTTATTAAAAATTAAAAACACATTGAAGGAACAACAAAGTTACCCTCTGTTATATAACAAAAAATGTAAGGAGTTTCTCAGCTATAAGTGCTGTTTTTTCAGGCATGTTTTGTCTAATCTTTTAATAATCTTTGTAGCCAATCACAAACAAGTAATTAACATACAGGTGATTTTCACACCTGTAGAATATATAACAGACCGATCACAACTCTAGTAACACTTTATTATCACATCCGATATATGATACAATGTTTTAACCCCTTTTACACCTAAAAAAATGTATTGCACATGTCCCAAATTGGAGAAAAAAACAGCAGTAAAGTGTAAGGATGATTATTCCAATATGATATTATATTTTGTACCTCAAAAGGTACACTGATTAAAATAAAATAAATTGACCCCTTAATTATCATAACAAACAATAATTTTATCAATCTTACTTTTAACTCCTTCCCATCCAGACTTATTTGTCTACATTGGAACAAAGCTCCAATGTAAACAAATAAGTAAAAACTGAAATCACACGATCATTCATATGATCACGTGATTTCAATGATGGTATTGTGTCAGGGGGAAGCACCTATAGCGCTAGGCACACCCTCCACGATCCGATTCAGGAAGCGCCTTTGGCATCAGTACAGCCAAATGTTCTTTGCCGTCCTAAGGGTTTTAAATCCCAGTGTGGTTATGACAGCATAGAACGTCATAAGTTCATGAAGAGGTTAAAAACGATTGATTCTGCTAAATAGCGACTACAAATCCTATGTAACTGTGGTGAAAGAAATCAAATGTAATACAATAAATATACATGTGAACAAAGTAATAAAGTTTATATGTAACTAGTGTTTATAGAGATTGATCCCATTAGTCCAATCCCTAGCCCATTAAGAATGAATAAAAAAAAATCAAAATATAGATAATTTATACTAAACCCATTATATGATGATAGAGGTTGGTCCCATTGGTCCAATCCCTAACCAATATAGAATAAATACTGAAAAAAGCCCAGTAGCCCATAATCTATCAAAGATAGATCTTAGCATAAATCATATATACTATACCCATTATGTGATATGGAAAAAGAAATCTGTGTTTATAGAGGTTGGTTCCATTGGTTCAATCCCTAACAAATATAAAATAAATACTGGAAAATGCCAAGTGGCCCATAATCTATCAAATAAAGATCATAACACAAATCATATACAGGGAGTGCAGAATTATTAGGCAAATGAGTATTTTGACCACATCATCCTCTTTATGCATGTTGTCTTACTCCAAGCTGTATAGGCTCGAAAGCCTACTACCAATTAAGCATATTAGGTGATGTGCATCTCTGTAATGAGAAGGGGTGTGGTCTAATGACATCAACACCCTATATCAGGTGTGCATAATTAGTAGGCAACTTCCTTTCCTTTGGCAAAATGGGTCAAAAGAAGGACTTGACAGGCTCAGAAAAGTCAAAAATAGTGAGATATCTTGCAGAGGGATGCATCACTCTTAAAATTGCAAAGCTTCTGACGAATACGAATATCTCTACCATGTGATTGCAGGTTAGACCAATGGGAGACTTTGTTTACCTTCGCCCGTGAATTGGCATGATACACTTCAGTGCACGCCAATCACGGTACATTACGTCACGCATTGGTGGTGGAGGCGCGTCTCCAGTCAGTGCCCTGATTGGACATGCGCACCCAGAGTGACAGTGTGGAAATGGGTAGGAACAAAAATAGGAATCTAAGCGCGAATTCTCGATATGAGTGACAGCTATATAGACAAATGAACGGGTCCATCTTGTAAGTCATCTGACCATAGAGTGATTGACAACCAAGTCATCCTATGATATTTTAGAAATTACGAATAGCATAGATTGTAAATTTTCGATCACAAAATGTTAGGCATTTGGACAATACAAATGTATATAAAAATACAAATTTAGAAACATCGAGCTTATTCACTTGTTTGAAAGACTATTTGAATATACATATTGAATTTATGCAGTATATTGTAATTAGGGCGGCGCCATTGTGAAATGATGGCTCCTGATTGGTTATAATTTGAATGATTGGTGGGGGTGGGATGTGGGTGTATTCATAGTAGCATAGCCCTATATAAGGAGGTTAAGAATTGTGTAATAACATGCCTGAGGAAACAGTATATCTGAGAAACGCGTCGCATGTAATCATTATGTTTAAGATATATATGTTTTAACACTGAGCTGAGTGGTATTGTTTTATATATATATATATTTTTTATATTTTTTAAATAAATTTACTTTTTACTATATCCACTCTAAGTGTTTTAACTACCACTTCTTGCTGCTATGCTACTATAGAGTACCAACACTCTATAACCCACCCATCTACTACCACACTTTGGAACAGCTAGCTGGACTGCTGTGAATTCCAGCCTGTCTCTATGGGCAAGATTGATTGCCTTCACTACATGTGAGTATCCTGTGCATATTGGGGTGTGACTGTGCCTTATACCACCATTGATCTGCACCATTGGCGCCTCTGTACTTTGTTTCACTTCTTTAGCCTGTCTCCGTTTGGATACTGATAGAGAGCTGCCTACTTGTTCAGCCAGCTGGATTGCTGCCAAAATCCAGCCCGTCTCTACTGGCATGATTGAATGCCCTCATCTATTGTGAGTACCCTGTTATCACTGTACATTGGTACATTTCAGAAACCCTCATTGATCTGCACCATTGGCGCCCCTTCCGTGTTGTTCTTTCTACTTAGCATTTTATACTGTACTAACTCTTCACTGTGTTAATGAGACTTTAAAGGACTATTAAATACAACAGAATTGCATAATCAACAAATGCACAATAAAAACAATGCAATAACCTTTTACATTTCAAATAATTAGTAGTTGTTTTTCTGACACATTTCAGTTGATTCCAATTTCCCTGCCCCCCTTGTATCATGTGACAGCCATCAGCCAATAACAGATGCATTTACATATATACTTGTAACTTTTGCTTGTGCTCACTATGATCTGGTGCCTCAAAAAGGTGTGTATACATACAAAATGTGCACATTTTGATAATGGAAATCAATTAGATTTTTTTTACTTATTACATGTTCTATCTGAATCATGAAAGTTACATTTTTACTTGAATGCCCCTTAAATGGACATGAAAAAAGGACATTTTTATTTCATAATTTAGAAAGAACATGCAATTTTAAACACCTTTCCAATTTACTTCTACAGGGAGTGCAGAATTATTAGGCAAATGAGTATTTTGACCACATCATCCTCTTTATGCATGTTGTCTTACTCCAAGCTGTATAGGCTCGAAAGCCTACTACCAATTAAGCATATTAGGTGATGTGCATCTCTGTAATGAGAAGGGGTGTGGTCTAATGACATCAACACCCTATATCAGGTGTGCATAATTATTAGGCAACTTCCTTTCCTTTGGCAAAATGGGTCAAAAGAAGGACTTGACAGGCTCAGAAAAGTCAAAAATAGTGAGATATCTTGCAGAGGGATGCATCACTCTTAAAATTGCAAAGCTTCTGAAGCGTGATCATTGAACAATCAAGCATTTCATTCAAAATAGTCAACAGGGTCGCAAGAAGCGTGTGGAAAAACCAAGGCGCAAAATAACTGCCCATGAACTGAGAAAAGTCAAGCGTGCAGCTGCCAAGATGCCACTTGCCACCAGTTTGGCCATATTTCAGAGATGCAACATCACTGGAGTGCCCAAAAGCACAAGGTGTGCAATACTCAGAGACATGGCCAAGGTAAGAAAGGCTGAAAGACGACCACCACTGAACAAGACACACAAGCTGAAACGTCAAGACTGGGCCAAGAAATATCTCAAGACTGATTTTTCTAAGGTTTTATGGACTGATGAAATGAGAGTGAGTCTTGATGGGCCAGATGGATGGGCCCGTGGCTGGATTGGTAAAGGGCAGAGAGCTCCAGTCCGACTCAGACGCCAGCAAGGTGGAGGTGGAGTACTGGTTTGGGCTGGTTCTCATCAAAGATGAGCTTGTGGGGCCTTTTCGGGTTGAGGATGGAGTCAAGCTCAAGTCCCAGTCCTACTGCCAGTTTCTGGAAGACACCTTCTTCAAGCAGTGGTACAGGAAGAAGTCTGCATCCTTCAAGAAAAACATGATTTTCATGCAGGACAATGCTCCATCACACGCATCCAAGTACTCCACAGCGTGGCTGGCAAGAAAGGGTATAAAAGAAGAAAATCTAATGACATGGCCTCCTTGTTCACCTGATCTGAACCCCATTGAGAACCTGTGGTCCATCATCAAATGGGAGATTTACAAGGAGGGAAAACAGTACACCTCTCTGAACAGTGTCTGGGAGGCTGTGGTTGCTGCTGCACGCAATATTGATGGTGAACAGATCAAAACACTGACAGAATCCATGGATGGCAGGCTTTTGAGTGTCCTTGCAAAGAAAGGTGGCTATATTGGTCACTGATTTGTTTTTGTTTTGTTTTTGAATGTCAGAAATGTATATTTGTGAATGTTGAGATGTTATATTGGTTTCACTGGTAAAAATAAATAATTGAAATGGGTATATATTTGCTTTTTGTTAAGTTGCCTAATAATTATGCACAGTAATAGTCACCTGCACACACAGATATCCCCCTAAAATAGCTATAACTAAAAACAAACTAAAAACTACTTCCACTATTCAGCTTTGATATTAATGAGTTTTTGGGTTCATTGAGAACATGGTTGTTGTTCAATAATAAAATTAATCCTCAAAAATACAACTTGCCTAATAATTCTGCACTCCCTGTAGACTATACTCATTATGTGATATGGAAGAAAAAATAATAATAATTTGCACACACACATATATACATATATATATATTTAGAATCGCCAATGTGATTGCCTAATATGTCTAATATATAGAAAACAATTGAGTTTGTGGAGGTTGGTCCCAATTGTCCAATCTCTAAACAAAAAAAAAAATATATTATATTATATATATATATATATATACAGTATATATATATATATATATATATATATATATATATATATATATATATATATATATATATATATATATATATATATATATAATGATAATATGTGTGTTATAATGTCTCCCATCTATATGTCCCATGTACATTACTTCCCTCTAAGAACCATGCTGGATTCTCTCTAACTACGGGCTCCCAGTTACCACAGATCCTTAATCAAAAGCTGCCATATCAATATTTTCGTTTAAACCCATTGGAAATAAAGAACCAAATTTATATATCCTCTCTTTGGCAAAGTTGGCTATATCTATTATGATTTTTGGTCAGTTGTATCTTTTCCAAAAGGGTTATTCGAAAGCTATAACCAGTATTAGGGTGAGAGTGAAAGTTGTGTCTAGATATATTATATTTAACAGAGTTCTTAACTATATTTCTACGGTGTTCACCCCATCTTTTTCTGATCTTTCTGGTCGTACGACCCAAATATTGAATTCTTCATTTGCATGTCATAACATATATCACATAGCTGGAGCTACAGTTTAATCAATCCTCAATAGTAAAGGATTCTCCTGTTACAGAACAGGTGATGCTTGTTGCTCCATGCATACTAAATGTACACATGTTACACCTTGCAACACCACATCTATATGCTCCCTTGACATAGCACCTGTGTGATGCATGTGTTCCTTTCTTACATTTTTTTAGACATCACTATTTTGCTTGGTGTCATTTTTGTTTTATCGTTGGTGCTTTTTTTTGTGTGTAAAATAATCTTTTATTTAGGTTTTGCAAATAAACATTGAGAAGCAGACATCCCAATTCTCCCTAAAGTTCAGGAAGTCTCCCTCATTGTAATAGCCGCTCCCGCAAATGAAATGCAATCTCCCTGAAACTACAAATGCCATTATCTAACGTTGCCAAATCCGGAAACAGTGTTTGTTTAAGGAATGCCTCTAGTTGTGGTGACGTCATCAAGCAGGAAGGCGTTCACAGCAAGTCTGTCTTTACTTTCAGCGTATTGTGTGTCTGCCACCCTCCCTCCTGCTGTTTGGAGGTGGCGATAAGGCTTTTGGGGGAGGAGGAGAATCGGCAGCAGGCAACATCGGCTGCAGCATAGGCTGAGTAAGAACTGAGAAAGAGGGCAAAGAGAGTGCGCCCCTGTGAGGGAGGAGATAGACACCCCAGCTATCAGATCCTTATCAAACTGACTCTACTATGACTACAAAACATAATTACAAATAGCCTCGCAAACTCGAAAACCACACACGCTCCCAGACACAAAATCCAAAAGTCGTACAGGGACAACTATACTGAGTACTTCACAAGCTGGGACACTATGGAACCCTCAAAGCATGCATCAGTAACCAAAAAGCCCCTACTGATTTTAATAAAATAAAATACAAATATTACCTTATATACTGAACGTAATTAAACTTTCAGCTAGATTACGAGTTTTGCGGTATGAGTGAAAAAGCAGCGTTAAGGCTCTTTTTCACTACCGCTAATATTACGAGTCTTGCAGGTTTAGGTGTACCGCACACTTTTTTGGCCGTAACGCAACGTAACTACCGCAGCTTTCCAAAAGTCCTTTTTCAATGGGACTTCCTTTGAGCCGTATTACGAGTCTGCCTGGGAATCCAAAAAGTGAGCGGTACAGCCTATACCGTCAAGATCCATACCGTAAACTGAAAGTCAGTAGTTATGAGTTTTGCGCTACAAAGCTGTAGCATAAAACTCATAACTAAAGTGCTAAAAAGTACACTAACACCCATAAACTACCTATTAACCCCTAAACCTAGGCCCTCCCGCATCGCAAACACTAAAATAAAATGATTAACCCCTAATCTGCCGCTCCTGATATCGCCGCCACTATAATAAACATATTAGCCCCTAAACCGCCGTACTCCCGCATCGCAAACACTGGTTAAATATTATTAACCCCTAATCTGCTGTCCCTAACATTGCCACAACCTATATTACTGTTATTAACCCCTAATCTGCTGCCCCCAAAATAGCTGCCACTATACTAAAGTTATTAACCCCTAAACCTAACCCTAAATCTAACCCTAACACTCCCTAACTTTAATATAATTAAAATAGATCTAAATAAAAATTCCTATCATTAACTAATTCCTATTTAAAACTAAATACTTACCTATAAAATAAACCCTAAGCTAGCTACAATATAACTAATAGTTGCATTGTAGCTATCTTAGGTTTTATTTTTTATTTCACAGCTAAGTTTGTATTTATTTTAACTAGGTAGAATAGTTACTAAATAGTTACTAACTATTTACTAACTACCTAGCTAAAATAAATACAAATTTACCTGTAAAATAAAACCTAACCTGTCTTACACTAACACCTAAGCTTACATTACAATTAAATAAATAACATTAATTAAATACAATTAACTAAATTACAAAAAAAAAAAAAAAAAAACTGTCAGTGGATCTTCGGGGGTTAGTGTAAGGTTTTTTTTAAGGGTTTATTGGGTGGGTTTTATTTTTAGATTAGGGTTTGGGCAGAAAAAGAGCTAAATGCCCTTTTAAGGGCAATGCCCATCCAAATGCCCTTTTCAGGGCAATGGGGAGCTTAGGTTTTTTAGATAGGTTTTTATTTGAGGGGTTTGGTTGTGTGGGTGGTGGGTTTTACTGTTGGGGAGTTGTTTGTATTTTTTTTTACAGGTAAAAGAGCTGATTTATTTGGGGCAATGCCCCGCAAAAGGCCCTTTTAAGGGCTATTGGTAGTTAAGTTTAGGCTAGGGTTTTTTTTTTATTTGGGGGGGCTTTTTTATTTTGATAGGGCTATTAGATTAGGTGTAATTAGTTTAAATATTTGATAATTTCTTTTTTATTTTGTGTAATTTAGGGGGGGGGGTTTGTAATTTAGTTAATTGTATTTAATGAATGTAATTTATTTAATTGTAGTGTAAGGTTAGGTGTTAGTGTAAGACTCGTTAGGTTTTATTTTACAGATAAATTTGTATTTATTTTAGCTAGGTAGTTAGTAAATAGTTAATAACTATTTAGTAACTATTCTACCTAGTTAAAATAAATACAAACTTAGCTGTGAAATAAAAATAAAACCTAAGATAGCTACAATATAACTATTAGTTATATGGTAGCTAGCTTAGGGTTTATTTTATAGGTAAGTATTTAGTTTTAAATAGGAATTACTTAGGTAATAATAGTAATTTAGATTTATTTTAATTATATTAAAGTTAGTGGGTGTTAGGGTTAGGGTTAGACTTAGGGTTAGGGGTTAATAACTTTAGTATAGTGGCACCGACATTGGGGGCGGCAGATTAGGGGTTAATAATCTAATGTAGGTGGCAGCGACATTGGGGCGGCAGATTAGGGGTTAATAAATATAATGTAGGTGGCGGCGAAGTTCGGGGGCGGCAGATTAGGGGTTAATAAGTGTAATGTAGGTGTCGGCAATGTCGGGGGCGGCAGATTAGGGGTGTTTAGACTCTGGGTTTATGTTAGGGTGTTAGGTGTAAACATAACTTTTGTTTTCCCATAGGAATCAATGGGGCTGCGTTACGGAGCTTTACGCTCCTTTATTGCAGGTGTTATGATTTTTTTTAGCCAGCTCTCCCCATTGATGTCTAGGGGGAAATCATGCACAAGCACGTAAAACCAGCTCAAAGCAGCGCTGGTATTGGAGTGCGGTATGGAGCTCAATTTGGCTC